>NC_069502.1:763656954-763684454 GCF_027579735.1 Bombina bombina | reverse complement strand
GCAAGAGATGTCCAGGATCCCTGGGCGTTAGAGATCATATCTCAGGGGATACCTTCTAGACTTCAAATTCTCTCCCCCAAGAGGGAGATTTCATCTGTCAAGGTTGTCAACAAACCAAATAAAGAAAGAGGGCGTTTCTACGCTGCGTACAAGATCTTTTATTAATGGGGAGTGATCCATCCGGTTCCGCGGCTCGGAACAAGGACAAGGGTTTTACTCAAATCTGTTTGTGGTTCCCAAAAAAGAGGGAACTTTCAGGCCAATCTTGGATTTAAAGATCCTAAACAAATTCCTATGAGTTCCATCGTTCAAAATGGAAACTATTCGGACAATTTTACCCATGATCCAAAAGGGTCAGTACATGACCACAGTGGATTTAAAGGATGCTTACCTTCACATACCGATTCACAAAGATCTTTACCGGTATCTAAGGTTTGCCTTTCTAGACAGGCATTACCAGTTTGTAGCTCTTCCATTCGGATTGGCTACGGCTCCGAGAATCTTCACAAAGGTTCTGGGTGCTCTTCTGGCGGTACTAAGACCGCGAGGAATTGCGGTAGCTCCGTACCTAGACGACATTCTGATACAAGCTTCAAGCTTTCAAACTACCAAGTCTCATACAGAGTTAGTACTGGCATTTCTAAGGTCGCATGGATGGAAGGTGAACGAAAAGAAGAGTTCTCTCTTTCCACTCACAAGAGTTCCCTTCTTTGGGACTCTTATAGATTCTGTAGAAATGAAGATTTACCTGACAGAAGACAGGTTAACAAAGCTTCAAAATGCATGCCGTGTCCTTCATTCCATTCAACACCCGTCAGTAGCTCAATGCATGGAGGTGATCGGCTTAATGGTAGCAGCAATGGACATAGTACCCTTTGCACGCCTACATCTCAGACCGCTGCAATTGTGCATGCTAAGTCAGTGGAATGGGGATTACTCAGACTTGTCCCCTACTCTGAATCTGGATCAAGAGACCAGAAATTCTCTTCTATGGTGGTTTTCCTCGGCCACATCTGTCCAGGGGGATGCCATTCAGCAGGCCGGACTGGACAATTGTAACAACAGACGCCAGCCTACTAGGTTGGGGCGCTGTCTGGAATTCTCTGAAGGCTCAGGGACAATGGAATCAGGAGGAGAGTCTCCTACCAATAAACATTCTGGAATTGAGAGCAGTTCTCAATGCCCTTCTGGCTTGGCCCCAGTTAACAACTCGGGGGTTCATCAGGTTTCAGTCGGACAACATCACGACTGTAGCTTACATCAACCATCAGGGAGGGACAAGAAGCTCCCTAGCAATGATGGAAGTATCAAAGATAATTCGCTGGGCAGAGTCTCACTCTTGCCACCTGTCAGCAACCACATCCCGGGAGTGGAGAACTGGGAGGCGGATTTCTTAAGTCGTCAGACTTTTCATCCGGGGGAGTGGGAACTTCATCCGGAGGTCTTTGCCCAAATACTTCGACGTTGGGGCAAACCAGAGATAGATCTCATGGCGTCTCGACAGAACGCCAAGCTTCCTCGTTACGGGTCCAGATCCAGGGATCCGGGAGCGGTTCTGATAGATGCTTTGACAGCACCTTGGACCTTCGGGATGGCTTATGGTGTTTCCACCCTTCCCGATGCTTCCTCGATTGATTGCCAGAATCAAACAGGAGAGAGCATCAGTGATTCTAATAGCGCCTGCATGGCCACGCAGGACTTGGTATGCAGATCTAGTGGACATGTCATCCTGTCCACCTTGGTCGCTACCTCTGAAACAGGGACCTTCTGATCTAGGGTCCCTTCAAACATCAAAATCTAATTTCTCTGAAGCTGACTGCTTGGAAATTGAACGCTTGATTTTATCAAAACGTGTTTTTTTCTGAGTCAGTTATTGATACCTTAATACAGGCTAGGAAGCCTATTACCAGAAAGATTTACCATAAGATTATGGCGCAAATACTTATATTGGTGCGAATCCAAGAGTTACTCATGGAGTAAGGTTAGGATTCCGAGGATATTGTCTTTTCTACAAGAAGGTTTAGAAAAGGGTTTATCCGCTAGTTCCTTAAAGGGACAGATTTCAGCTCTGTCCATTCTTTTACACAAACGTCTGTCAGAAGTTCCGGACGTTCAAGCTTTTTGTCAGGCTTTAGCTAGGATCAAGCCTGTGTTTAAAACTGTTGCTCCACCATGGAGTTTGAACTTAGTTCTTAATGTTTTACAGGGGGTTCCGTTTGAACCCCTTCATTCCATTGATATCAAGTTGTTATCTTGGAAAGTTCTGTTTTTAATGGCGATTTCCTCGGCTCGAAGAGTCTCTGAGTTATCTGCCTTACATTGTGATTCTCCTTATCTGATTTTTCATTCAGACAAGGTAGTTCTGCGTACTAAACCTGGGTTCCTACCTAAGGTGGTCACTAACAGGAATATCAATCAAGAGATTGTGGTTCCATCTTTGTGTCCTAATCCTTCTTCGAAAAAAGGAACGTCTGCTACACAATCTAGATGTAGTCCGTGCCCTGAAATTTTATCTACAGGCAACTAAGGATTTTCGACAAACGTCTTCCCTGTTTGTCGTTTATTCTGGTCAGAGGAGAGGTCAAAAAGCTTCAGGCTACCTCTCTCTCCTTTTGGCTTCGTAGCATAATACGGTTAGACTATGAGACTGCTGGACAGCAGCCTCCTGAAAGAATTACAGCACATTCTACTAGAGCTGTGGCTTCCACTTGGGCCTTTAAGAATGAGGCTTCTGTTGAACAGATTTGCAAGGCTGCAACTTGGTCTTCTCTTCATACTTTTTCCAAATTTTACAAATTTGACACTTTTGCTTCTTCGGAGGCTGTTTTTGGGAGAAAGGTTCTTCAGGCAGTGCTTCCTTCCGTATAAAGAGCCTGCCTGTCCCTCCCGTCATCCGTGTACTTTAGCTTTGGTATTGGTATCCCATAAGTAATGGATGATCCGTGGACTGGATACACTTAACAAGAGAAAACATAATTTATGCTTACCTGATAAATTTATTTCTCTTGTAGTGTATCCAGTCCACGGCCCGCCCTGTCACTTTAAGGCAGGTAATTTTTCCATTAAACTACAGTCACCACTGCACCCTATGGTTTTCCTTTCTCTGCATGTTTTCGGTCGAATGACTGGTAATGGCAGTTAGGGGAGGAGCTATATAGCAGCTCTGCTGGGTGAATCCTCTTGCACTTCCTGTTGGGGAGGAGTTAATATCCCATAAGTAATGGATGATCCGTGGACTGGATACACTACAAGAGAAATAAATTTATCAGGTAAGCATAAATTATGTTTTTCTGTGCTTCTCCTTGCAGCCCTGTGTGGGCCAAAGCTTGTATCTGGTAACTCTTTCACCTTGTTGGATCTAAAATAAAGAAGTTAAAAAAAATAAATAAATAAACCAGTAGTGCATTGCTGCTCCTTCAACAAATGACACCAAGAGAATGGAGAAAATGTGATAATATAAATAAATTGGAAAGTTGTTTAAAATAGCATGTTCTACCTAAATCATGAAAGAATTATTTTGCGTTTCATGTCCCTTTAATCTTTGCTAAATAACCGCAAACTGTGTATTTGCTAATTTGAAACCTGTTTACCACTAACAGTATTTGCTCTAGGATCTAACTAAAGGTTGTGATTTCTTTTTGTCCTAGTGTATACTACATTTGTTATGGGGCAATTGTAAAGAACAAAGCAACAGGAAACTTTAAGAGCAAATTGCTTGTTGATGCTTATTGATAGTTATTCTTTCTTAATTCCAATCAAATGTGGTTAAAATATTTTTGTTATGTTTACATAGAGTCTCAGTTTATACTAAGGTGACACTATCCATGTGTTGTTGTAGAGTCAACCAGTGGTGGAGGCCAAAGCCATAATACCTTTTAGTTGTTTACATTGTGGAAAGCAGTAAAGTGAGACTTCTTATTTATTTTTGGTTGAAGGTTATATTTCTTTCATGTAATTAGCAAGAGTCCATGAGCTAGTGACGTATGGGATATACATTCCTACCAGGAGGGGCAAAGTTTCCCAAACCTCAAAATGCCTATAAATACACCCCTCACCACACCCACAAATCAGTTTTACAAACTTTGCCTCCTATGGAGGTGGTGAAGTAAGTTTGTGCTAGATTCTACGTTGATATGCGCTCCGCAGCAGGTTGGAGCCCGGTTTTTCCTCTCAGCGTGCAGTGAATGTCAGAGGGATGTGAAGAGAGTATTGCCTATTTGAATTCAATGATCTCCTTCTACGGGGTCTATTTCATAGGTTCTCTGTTATCGGTCGTAGAGATTCATCTCTTACCTCCCTTTTCAGATCGACGATATACTCTTATATATACCATTACCTCTGCTGATTCTCGTTTCAGTACTGGTTTGGCTTTCTACTTCATGTAGATGAGTGTCCTGGGGTAAGTAAGTCTTATTTTTGTGACACTCTAAGCTATGGTTAGGCACTTTTATATAAAGTTCTAAATATATGTGTTTAAACATTTATTTGCCTTGACTCAGGATGTTCAACATTCCTTATTTCAGACAGTCAGTTTCATATTTGGGATAATGCATATGAATAAATCAATTTTTTTCTTACCTTAAAATTTGACTTTTTTCCCTGTGGGCTGTTAGGCTCGCGGGGGCTGAAAATGCTTCATTTTATTGCGTCATTCTTGGCGCGGACTTTTTTGGCGCAAAAAAATAATTTTTCTTTGTTTCCGGCGTCATACGTGTCACCGGAAGTTGCGTCATTTTTTTGACGGTTTTTTGCACCAAAAGTGTCGGCGTTACCGGATGTGGCGTCATTTTTGGCGCCAAAAGCATTTAGGCGCCAAATAATGTGGGCGTCTTTTTTTGGCGCTAAAAATTATGGGCGTCACTATTGTCTCCACATTATTTAAGTCTCATTGTTTATTGCTTCTGGTTGCTAGAAGCTTGTTCACTGGCATTTTTTCCCATTTCTGAAACTGTCATTTAAGGAATTTGATCAATTTTGCTTTATATTTTGTTTGTTTTTTTACATATTGCAAGATGTCCCAGATTGACCCTGAGTCAGAAGATACTTCTGGAAAATCGCTGCCTGGTGCTGGATCTACCAAAGTTAAGTGTATTTGCTGTAAACTTGTGGTATCTGTTCCTCCAGCTGTTGTTTGTAATGAATGTCATGACAAACTTGTTAATGCAGATAATATTTCCTTTAGTAATGTTACATTACCTGTTGTTGTTCCATCAACATCTAATACTCAGAGTGTTCCTGTTAACATAAGAGATTTTGTTTCTAAATCCATTAAGAAGGCTATGTCTGTTATTCCTCCTTCTAGTAAACGTAAAAGATCCTTTAAAACTTCTCATTTTTCAGATGAATTTTTAAATGAACATCATCATTCTGATTCTGATAATGATTCCTCTGGTTCAGAGGATTCTGTTTCAGAGGTTGATGCTGATAAATCTTCATATTTGTTCAAAATGGAATTTATTCGTTCTTTACTTAAAGAGGTCTTAATTGCATTAGAAATAGAGGATTCTGGTCCTCTGATACTAAATCTAAATGTTTAAATAAGGTTTTTAAATCTCATGTAGTTATTCCAGAAGTTTTTCCTGTCCCTGATGCTATTTCTGAAGTAATCTCCAGGGAATGGAATAATTTGGGTAATTCATTTACTCCTTCTAAACATTTTAAGCAATTATATCCTGTGCCATCTGACAGATTAGAGTTTTGGGACAAAATCCCTAAAGTTGATGGGGCTATCTCTACTCTTGCTAAACGTACTACTATTCCTACGGCAGATAGTACTTCCTTTAAAGATCCTTTAGATAGGAAAATTGAATCCTTTCTAAGAAAAGCTTACTTATGTTCAGGTAATCTTCTTAGACCTGCTATATCTTTAGCAGATGTTGCTGCAGCTTCAACTTTTTGGTTAGAAGCTTTAGCGCAACAAGTAACAGATCATAATTCTCATAGCATTGTTAATCTTCTTCAACATGCTAATAATTTTATTTGTGATGCCATCTTTGATATCATTAGGGTTGATGTCAGGTATATGTCTCTAGCTATTTTAGCTAGAAGAGCTTTATGGCTTAAAACTTGGAATGCTGATATGTCTTCTAAGTCAACTTTGCTTTCCCTTTCTTTCCAGGGTAATAAATTATTTGGTTCACAGTTGGATTCTATTATCTCAACTGTTACTGGAGGAAAAGGAACTTTTTTACCACAGGATAAAAAATCTAAAGGTAAATTTAGGTCTAATAGTCATTTTCGTTCCTTTCGTCACAATAAGGAACAAAAGCCTGATCCTTCACCCTCAGGAGCGGTATCAGTTTGGAAACCATCTCCAGTCTGGGATAAATCCAAGCCTTTTAGAAAACCAAAGCCAGCTCCCAAGTCCACATGAAGGTGCGGCCCTCGTTCCAGCTCAGCTGGTAGGGGGCAGATTACGATTTTTCAAAGAAATTTGGATCAATTCAATTTACAATCTTTGGATTCAGAACATTGTTTCAGAAGGGTACAGAATTGGCTTCAAGATAAGGCCTCCTGCAAGACGATTTTTTGTTTCCCGTGTCCCAGTAAATCCAGCGAAGGCTCAAGCATTTCTGAAATGTGTTTCAGATCTAGAGTTGGCTGGAGTAAGTTTACCAGTTCCAGTTCTGGAACAGGGGCTGGGGTTTTACTCAAATCTCTTCATTGTACCAAAGAAGGAGAATTCCTTCAGACCAGTTCTGGATTTAAAAATATTGAATCGTTATGTAAGGATACCAACATTCAAAATGGTAACTATAAGGACTATCCTGCCTTTTGTTCAGCAAGGGCATTATATGTCCACAATAGATTTACAGGATGCATATCTGCATATTCCGATTCATCCAGATCACTATCAGTTTCTGAGATTCTCTTTTCTAGACAAGCATTACCAGTTTGTGGCTCTGCCATTTGGCCTAGCAACAGCTCCAAGGATTTTTACAAAGGTTCTCGGTGCCCTTCTGTCTGTAATCAGAGAACAGGGTATTGTGGTATTTCCTTATTTGGACGATATCTTGGTACTTGCTCAGTCCTTCACTTTTAGCAGAATCTCATATGAATCAACTTGTATTGTTTCTTCGAGAACATGGTTGGAGGATCAATTTACCAAAGAGTTCGTTGATTCCTCAGACAAGGGTAACCTTTTTAGGTTTCCAGATAGATTCAGTGTCCATGACTCTGTCGCTGACAGAAAAAAGACGTCTGAAATTGGTTTCAGCTTGTCGAAACCTTCAGTCTCAATCATTCCCTTCGGTAGCCTTATGCATGGAAATTCTAGGTTCTATGACTGCTGCATCGGACGCGATCCCCTTTGCTCGTTTTCACATGCGACCTCTTCAGCTTCGTATGCTGAACCAGTGGTGCAGGGATTACACAAAGATATCTCAATTGATATCTTTAAAACCGATTGTACGACACTCTCTGACTTGGTGGACAGATCACCATCGTTTAGTTCAGGGGGCTTCTTTTGTTCTTCCGACCTGGACTGTGATTTCAACAGATGCAAGTCTGACAGGTTGGGGAGCTGTTTGGGGGTCTCTGACGGCACAAGGGGTTTGGGAATCTCAGGAGGTGAGATTACCAATCAATATTTTGGAACTCCGTGCAGTTTTCAGAGCTCTTCAGTCATGGCCTCTCCTAAAGAGAGAATCGTTCATTTGTTTTCAGACAGACAATGTCACAACTGTGGCATATATCAATCATCAAGGAGGGACTCACAGTCCTCTGGCTATGAAAGAAGTATCTCGAATACTGGTTTGGGCGGAATCCAGCTCCTGTCTAATTTCTGCGGTTCATATCCCAGGTATAGACAATTGGGAAGCGGATTATCTCAGTCGCCAAACTTTACATCCGGGCGAATGGTCTCTTCACCCAGAGGTTTTTCTTCAGATTGTTCAAATGTGGGGACTTCCAGAAATAGATCTGATGGCTTCTCATCTAAACAAGAAACTTCCCAGGTATCTGTCCAGATCCAGGGATCCTCAGGCGGAAGCAGTGGATGCATTGTCACTTCCTTGGAAGTATCATCCTGCCTATATCTTTCCGCCTCTAGTTCTTCTTCCAAGAGTAATTTCCAAGATTCTGAAGCAATGCTCGTTTGTTCTGCTGGTGGCTCCAGCATGGCCTCACAGGTTTTGGTATGCGGATCTTGTCCGGATGGCCTCTTGCCAACCGTGGACTCTTCCGTTAAGACCAGACCTTCTGTCACAAGGTCCTTTTTTCCATCAGGATCTCAAATCCTTAAATTTGAAGGTATGGAGATTGAACGCTTGATTCTTAGTCAAAGAGGTTTCTCTGACTCTGTGATTAATACTATGTTACAGGCTTGTAAATCTGTATCTAGGAAGATATATTATCGAGTCTGGAAGACTTACATTTCTTGGTGTCTTTCTCATCATTTTTCCTGGCATTCTTTTAGAATTCCGAGAATTTTACAGTTTCTTCAGGATGGTTTGGATAAAGGTTTGTCTGCAAGTTCCTTGAAAGGACAAATCTCTGCTCTTTCTGTTCTTTTTCACAGAAAGATTGCTAATCTTCCTGATATTCATTGTTTTGTACAAGCTTTGGTTCGTATAAAGCCTGTTATTAAGTCAATTTCTCCTCCTTGGAGTTTGAATTTGGTTCTGGGGGCTCTTCAGGCTCCTCCTTTTGAACCTATGCATTCACTGGACATTAAACTACTTTCTTGGAAAGTTTTGTTTCTTTTGGCCATCTCTTCTGCTAGAAGAGTTTCTGAATTATCTGCTCTTTCTTGTGAATCTCCTTTTCTGATTTTTCATCAGGATAATGCGGTGTTGCGAACTTCTTTTAAATTTTTACCTAAGGTTGTGAATTTTAACAACATTAGTAGAGAAATTGTGGTTCCTTCATTGTGTCCAAATCCTAAGAATTCTAAGGAGAGATCTTTGTATTCTTTGGATGTAGTTAGAGCTTTGAAAGTTGAAGCTACTAAAAATTTTTAGGAAGACTTCTAGTCTATTTGTTATCTTTTCTGGTTCTAGGAAAGGTCAGAAGGCCTCTGCCATTTCTTTGGCATCTTGGTTGAAATCTTTAATTCATCATGCTTATGTCGAGTCGGGTAAAACTCCGCCTCAAAGGATTACAGCTCATTCTACTAGGTCAGTTTCTACTTCCTGGGCGTTTAGGAATGAAGCTTCGGTTGATCAGATTTGCAAAGCAGCAACTTGGTCTTCTTTGCATACTTTTACTAAATTCTACCATTTTGATGTGTTTTCTTCTTCTGAAGCAGTTTTTGGTAGGAAAGTACTTCAGGCAGCTGTTTCAGTTTGATTCTTCTGCTTATAATTTCAGTTTTTTTCATTATAAGATTTAAACTTTATTTTGGGTGTGGATTATTTTCAGCGGAATTGGCTGTCTTTATTTTATCCCTCCCTCTCTAGTGACTCTTGCGTGGAAGATCCACATCTTGGGTATTCATTATCCCATACGTCACTAGCTCATGGACTCTTGCTAATTACATGAACGAAAACATAATTTATGTAAGAACTTACCTGATAAATTCATTTCTTTCATATTAGCAAGAGTCCATGAGGCTCACCCTTTTTTGTGGTGGTTATGATTTTTTTTGTATAAAGCACAATTATTTCAATTCCTTATTTTTTATGCTTTCGCACTTTTTTCTTATCACCCCACTTCTTGGCTATGCGTTAAACTGATTTGTGGGTGTGGTGAGGGGTGTATTTATAGGCATTTTGAGGTTTGGGAAATTTTGCCCCTCCTGGTAGGAATGTATATCCCATACGTCACTAGCTCATGGACTCTTGCTAATATGAAAGAAATGAATTTATCAGGTAAGTTCTTACATAAATTATGTTTTCCTTGTTTGCTGGGGAATGGTTTGTTATTTACTGTTAGACATGTGCATTTGGCAGCTTAATTAGCTGCCAAATGCGTAAGAAGGTGGCTGTTCGCGATGTTCGACTCTTTTTGGAGTCAGATTTCTTCTGGTTAAAGTTCAATACACTATAATCTGTGCAAATCCATATCTTAGTGTATTGCATTTTAAGAAGCTATTTATATATTTGTTTTTTGTAAAGGACCATAAAATGTAAAAAAATTACATGCTCTAATTTTAAGACCACTGACCCTGCACTACTGTGTATTAACCACACAGTGAAAGTACAGCTCCAATCAGGACCAGCAGTGCTCTTCACTAGTCGCATGACTCGGATTTAAATCTGGCGCTGCTGATTGCCGGTACTTTTACTGTGTGTTAAACCCCTTTTTGCGGGGTTTAAACACACAGTAGTGCAGGTTCTATATTTTAAAAATTACATGCTTAAACACAAATACAGAAGAAGAAATTACTTCTCTACTAACAGAGCAAAGTGTGTAATGCTTTGTGTAACTTACAAAATTAAAGGGACAGTCTACTCCAGAATTGTTATTCTTTAAAAAGATAGATAATCCCTTTATTACCCATTCCCCAGTTTTGCACAACCAACATGGTTATATTAATATACTTTTTACCTCTCTGATTACCTTGTATGTAAGCTTCTGCAGACTGCCCCCCTTATCTCAGTGCTTTTGACTTGCATTTTAACCAATCAGGACTGACTCTTAAATAACTCCACAGGAGTGAGCACAATGGTATCTATATGACAAACATGAACAAACAGTGGCGGTTCTAGACAAATTTTACTGGGGGGGCCAAGGTGGGTCCAGTGTTTAATCAGGGGGGCACATTAAGAAATGGAAACAAATTATATATATATATATATATGTGTGTGTGTGTGTGTGTATAAATGTATATATATTTATAATTTGTGTGTGTGTGTATATATGTATATATATATATATATATATATATATATATATATATATATATATATATATATATATATATATATATATATATATATATATATATATATATATAATATACTACAGGAAAGTTCTACTCTGTGAAAAGCATTGCTGGGCTAAAAGAAGTTGCACCCAGGTGGTGAATCGCCATAGAACAGGCTAACAATGGTATTGAGCTGGTTGTTCGTTCCTGTGAGTGCATTTCTCTCTGTGTGTATTTGGTCTCCCTATGGGAAAAAGGGGAAACCAGACGTGGACTCCTTGCTCAGTGTGCTTAGAGGAATACTGCTGCACCTCACTGACGAGGCCCAATGAAGGCCGAAACGATCCTCTGGGGTTGCTTTGTTCCTTGTTCAGAGAGGAATTGCCTGGTATTTCGGTGCTGGACTGACCGTAATAGGCGGGATCAGACTGATATACTACAGGAAAGTTCTACTCTGTGAAAAGCATTGCTGGGCTAAAAGAAGTTGCACCCAGGTGGTAAATCGCCATAGAACAGGCTAACAATGCTAACAATGGTATTGAGCTGGTTGTTCGTTCCTGTGAGTGCATTTCTCTCTGTGTGTATGTGTGTGTGTATATATATATACAGGGAGTGCAGAATTATTAGGCAAGTTGTATTTTTGAGGATTAATTGTATTATTGAACAACAACCATGTTCTCAATGAACCCAAAAAACTCATTAATATCAAAGCTGAATAGTTTTGGAAGTAGTTTTTAGTTTGTTTTTAGTTATAGCTATTTTAGGGGGATATCTGTGTGTGCAGGTGACTATTACTGTGCATGATTATTAGGCAACTTAACAAAAAACAAATATATACCCATTTCAATTATTTATTTTTACCAGTGAAACCAATATAACATCTCAACATTCACAAATATACATTTCTGACATTCAAAAACAAAACAAAAACAAATCAGTGACCAATATAGCCACCTTTCTTTGCAAGGACACTCAAAAGCCTGCCATCCATGGATTCTGTCAGTGTTTTGATCTGTTCACCATCAACATTGTGTGCAGCAGCAACCACAGCCTCCCAGACACTGTTCAGAGAGGTGTACTGTTTTCCCTCCTTGTAAATCTCACATTTGATGATGGACCACAGGTTCTCAATGGGGTTCAGATCAGGTGAACAAGGAGGCCATGTCATTAGATTTTCTTCTTTTATACCCTTTCTTGCCAGCCACGCTGTGGAGTACTTGGACGCGTGTGATGGAGCATTGTCCTGCATGAAAATCATGTTTTTCTTGAAGGATGCAGACTTCTTCCTGTACCACTGCTTGAAGAAGGTGTCTTCCAGAGACTGGCAGTAGGACTGGGAGTTGAGCTTGACTCCATCCTCAACCCGAAAAGGCCCCACAAGCTCATCTTTGATGATACCAGCCCAAACCAGTACTCATCCTCCACCTTGCTGGCGTCTGAGTCGGACTGGAGCTCTCTGCCCTTTACCAATCCAGCCACGGACCCATCCATCTGGCCCATCAAGACTCACTCTCATTTCATCAGTCCATAAAAGCTTAGAAAAATCAGTCTTAAGATATTTCTTGGCCCAGTCTTGATGTTTCAGCTTGTGTGTCTTGTTCAGTGGTGGTCGTCTTTCAGCCTTTCTTACCTTGGCCATGTCTCTGAGTATTGCACACCTTGTGCTTTTGGGCACTCCAGTGATGTTGCAGCTCTGAAATATGGCCAAACTGGTGGCAAGTGGCATCTTGGCAGCTGCACGCTTGACTTTTCTCAGTTCATGGGCAGTTATTTTGCGCCTTGGTTTTTCCACACGCTTCTTGCGACCCTGTTGACTATTTTGAATGAAACGCTTGATTGTTCAATGATCACGCTTCAGAAGCTTTGCAATTTTAAGAGTGCTGCATCCCTCTGCAAGATATCTCACTATTTTTGACTTTTCTGAGCCTGTCAAGTCCTTCTTTTGACCCATTTTGCCAAAGGAAAGAAAGTTGCCTAATAATTATGCACACCTGATATAGGGTGTTGATGTCATTAGACCACACCCCTTCTCATTCTAGAGATGCACATCACCTAATATGCTTAATTGGTAGTAGGCTTTCGAGCCTATACAGCTTGGAGTAAGACAACATGCATAAAGAGGATGATGTGGTCAAAATACTCATTTGCCTAATAATTCTGCACTCCCTGTATATATATATATATATATATATATATATATATATATATATATATATATATATATATACATACACACACACACACACACACAACCGCCCCTGTGAACAAACAGTGTCTAACTGCGAAAAACTCTCAAAGTGAACTGAGATAAGAGACGATTCTTAACAGTTTAGAAATCAGTTTGAACCTACCTAGGTTTAGCTTTCCACAAAGAATACCAAGAGAGCAAAGCAAATTTTATAAAAATAAATTGGAAAGTTGTTTAAAATTGTATGCCCTGTCTGAATCATGAAAGTGTAATTTTGACTAGACTGTCCCTTTAAAGTGATGGTAAACTCTCCCCTTTTTAAAATCAGATCTGGAATGTAAGCGCTATTTTAGATGGAGTTTTATTCATCATGTGTAATGAAGATGCACTATAACTTGGTTATTAATATAGATATGAAATTCAAATATACAATTTTACTGTCAGCTAAATGATTGAATTACTCTCCAATCAATGCTCTAGCTACAAAAAAAGTTCCATATGGGGAGAGCGCTGATTGGACAACTATTCAATCTGTTAGCTCACTGAAAATGTTACTTTTGAAGTGGGCGGAGGAGCATGCAGTATTTGAATTTCATATCTATATTAAAAAGCATGTTATACTGCATCTTCATTACAGCTAATGAATTAAACTCCATCTAAAATAGCGCTTACATTCCAGATCTGATTTTAAAAAGGGGAGAGTTTACCATCACTTTAAGCACATGTATTATAAAAAAAATTTTTAATTTCATCAAAATGTTCTTGTTTTTTTCTCGATACGGATGAGCCTACACACAATACGTAGTATAATATAAAAGCTCACAATGTTAACCCACCTTTAGAAAGAGGGATCTAGGGATACAAATCAGAATTTATTTAAAGTCTTTTAAAAAATAGAGGATGATACCTACCCAACGTATTCCGTACAATAAAGCATCAGCTAGGCACTTTAACAAAGTGTTCAGTCACCCTGTATGGTATATCTTTTCAGATAAAGGCTGTAGATATAGAGCTTTTTCAAGGGAAATATTATCCTTCGGAAAGGCTTATAGCACTTTTATGTTTTAAACAAAGCACTACAACATCTTGTCCATTTACTTGTAAGTGATAAAAGCAGAATAAAACATTGAAATGTTCATGCTTCTAAGTAATGAAAGTAGCACAAGGTTTTATCTGTCTTTTGCCAATAGCTGTGTGCTCATCAGGGGTTGCATTAAACATAGAAACCTAGATATTGACGGCAGATAAGAGCCATAGGCCCAGCAAGTCTGCCCGATATTACTTATATTACAGTATAAACTTATATGGTTTGTAGTATAGCCTTATGCTTGTCCCAGGCATTTTGAGTAAGTTTATTCCATAAATCAATCACTCTTTCTGTAAAGAAGTCCTTCCTCAAATTACTCCTGAATCTACTACCCTTTAACTTGAGATCATAACCCCTTGTTCTTCAATTTTCCATTTTATGTAAAATACCCACAGCCTTAGTTTTACTAAGCCCTTTAACGTACTTGAAAGTTGCTATCATATCACCTCTTCCCCTTCTCTCCTCTAAGCTATACATATTTAGGTCATTGAGCCCATCCTGGTAAGTTTTATTTTTTAGACCATGTACCGTTTTGGTAGCCATCCTTTGCACTGATTCAAGTTTGTTAATATCCTTCTGAAGATATGGCCTCCAGAACTGCACACAATACTCAAGATGAGGCCTAACTAATGATCTATAAAGTGGCATAATAATGTTACTATTTCTGCTGCAAATACCTCTACCAATACATCCAAGCATTCTGCTAGCCTTACTCGCTGCATTACTACATTGTTTACTAAGTTTTAATTCATCTGAAATAATAATTCCCAAGTCCGGCTCCTCATCTGTAACAGTCAGTAAAGTGTCATTGAGTCTGTAATTGGCATTTTAATTTTTCTTCCCTAAATGCATTATTTCTCCTGTTAAGTGTAGTCAGTCCACGGGTCATCATTACTTATGGGATATTAACTCCTCCCCAACAGGAAGTGCAAGAGGATCACCCAAGCAGAGCTGCTATATAGCTCCTCCCCTCTACGTCACACCCAGTCATTCTCTTGCACCCAACTAATAGATAGGATGTGTGAGAGGACTGTGGTGATTAAACTTAGTTTTTTATATCTTCAATCAAAAGTTTGTTATTTTAAACGGCACCAGAGTGTGTTGTTTCCTTCTCAGGCAGAATTTGAAGAAGAATCTACCTGAGTTTTTGTATATGATCTTAGCGGACGTAACTAAGATCCGTTTGCTGTTCTCGGCCATTCTGAGGAGTAAGGTAACTTCAGATCAGGGGACAGCGGGCAGGTTCACCTGCAAAGAGGTATGTTGCAGTATATTATTTTCTAAGGAATGGAATTGACTGAGAAAATACTGCTAATACCGATATAATGTAAGTACAGCCTTAAATGCAGTAGTAGCAACTGGTATCAGGCTGATTTGTATATATGTTTACACTTAAGTATTTCTGGGGAATGGCACTTCACTGGGAAAAGATTGTATGCATATAACTTTTAGCCTAACTTGCAGTGTGAGCGACTAGCAGCAGGCTTTTTAATGACATTTCATATATTAGATTTTAAACGTTTACTGGCATGTTAAATCGTTTAATTATCTGAGGTACTTGGTGAAAATTGTTTTGGGCTTTATTTTCCACATGGCTGTCGTTTGTTTTAAATTAAAACAGTTTACTGAGCTTCCCTCACTGTTGTAGTGTGAGTGGGAGCGGCCTATTTTGGCGCTTTTACTACGCATCAGAAATTCAGTCACAGTCTGTCTTTTTCTCCCTGCATGATCCAGGACGTCTCCACAGAGCTCAGGGGTCTTCAAAACTAGTTTTGAGGGAGGTAATCACTCACAGCAGACCTGTGAGACTGTGCTTGACTGTGATAAAAACGCTTATATTTTCAATTGTTATACGTTTTTTTCTGATATTAAGGGTTAATCATCCATTGCTAATGAGTGCAATCCTTTGCTAAATTTGGTTTCTATAACTAATCCGGTTCATTGTTATTCAACTGTGACAGTTTTTTTGTGTGCTTCTTAAAGGCACAGTAACGTTTTTACATATTGCTTGTAAATTTAGTTGAAAAGTATTTCCAAGCTTGCTAGTCTAATTGCTAGTTTGTTTAAACATGTCTGACACAGAGGAATCTCTTTGTGCAATATGTTCAAAAGCCAAGGTGGAGCCCAATAGAAATTTATGTACTAATTGCATTGATGCTACTTTAAATAAAAGTCAATCTGTACATGTTAAGCAACATTCACCAGACAACGAGGGGGAAGTTATGCCGACTAACTTGCCTCACGTGTCAGTACCTGCATCTCCCGCTCAGGAGGTGCGTGATAGTGTAACGCCAAGTACATCAGGGCGGCCATTACAAATCACTTTACAAGACATGGCTAATGTTATGACTGAAGTTTTGTCTAAATTGCCAGAACTTAGAGGTAAACGAGATCACTCTGAGATGAGAACAGAGTATACTGATAATGCTAGGGCCATGTCTGATACTGCGTCACAATTTGCAGAGCATGAGGACGGAGAGCTTCATTCTGCGGGTGACGGATCTGATCCAAATAAATTGGATTCAGACATTTCAAATTTTAAGTTTAAGCTGGAAAACCTCCGTGTATTGCTAGGGGAGGTGTTAGCGGCTCTGAATGATTGTAACACAGTTGCAATCCCAGAGAAAATGTGTAGGTTGGATAAATATTTTGCGGTACCGACGAGTACTGACGTTTTTCCTATACCTAAGAGACTTACTGAAATTATTACTAAGGAGTGGGACAGACCCGGTGTGCCTTTCTCACCCCTCCTATATTCAGAAAAATGTTTCCAATAGACGCCACCACACGGGACTTATGGCAAACGGTCCCTAAGGTGGAGGGAGCAGTTTCTACTTTAGCTAAGCGTACCACTATCCCGGTGGAGGATAGCTGTGCCTTTTCAGATCCAATGGATAAAAAGTTAGAGGGTTACCTTAAGAAAATGTTTGTTCAACAAGGTTTTATATTACAACCCCTTGCATGCATTGCGCCTGTCACGGCTGCGGCAGCATTTTGGTTTGAGTCTCTGGAAGAGACCCTTGACTCAGCGACATTAGATGAGATTTCACTTAAGCTTAAAACCCTTAAGCTAGCTAATTCATTTATTTCTGATGCCGTAGTACATTTAACTAAACTTACGGCTAAGAATTCCGGATTCGCCATTCAGGCACGCAGAGCGCTGTGGCTAAAATCCTGGTCAGCTGATGTAACTTCTAAATCGAAACTACTTAACATACCTTTCAAGGGGCAGACTTTATTCGGGCCCGGTTTGAAAGAAATTATCGCTGATATTACGGGAGGTAAAGGCCATGCCCTGCCTCAAGACAGAGCCAAACCCAGGGCTAGACAGTCTAATTTTCGTGCCTTTCGTAACTTCAAGGCAGGAGCAGCTTCAACGTCCTCTGCTCCAAAACAGGAAGGAGCTGTTGCTCGCTACATACAAGGCTGGAAACCTAACCGGGCAAGCAGGCCAGAAAACCTGCTACTGCCCCTAAGACAGCATGAAGTGAGGGCCCCCGATCCGGTAACGGATCTAGTGGGGGGCAGACTCTCTCTCTTCGCCCAGGCTTGGGCAAGAGATGTCCAGGATCCCTGGGCGTTGGAGATCATATCTCAGGGATATCTTCTGGACTTCAAAGCTTCTCCTCCACAAGGGAGATTTCACCTTTCAAGGTTGTCAACAAACCAGATTAAGAAAGAGGCGTTTCTACGCTGTGTACAAGACCTTTTACTAATGGGAGTGATCCATCCAGTTCCGCGGTCGGAACACAGACAAGGGTTTTACTCAAATCTGTTTGTGGTTCCCAAAAAAGAGGGAACCTTCAGACCAATATTGGATTTAAAGATCCTAAACAAATTCCTAAGAGTTCCATCATTCAAGATGGAAACTATTCGTACAATCTTACCCATGATCCAAAGAGGTCAGTACATGACCACAGTGGATTTAAAGGATGCTTACCTTCACATACCGATTCACAGAGAACATTACCGGTATCTAAGGTTTGCCTTCCTAGACAAGCATTACCAGTTTGTAGCTCTTCCCTTCGGGTTGGCTACGGCTCCAAGAATCTTTACAAAGGTTCTGGGCTCTCTTCTGGCGGTACTAAGACCGCGAGGAATTTCGGTAGCTCCGTACCTAGATGACATTCTGATACAAGCGTCAAGCTTTCAAGCTGCCAAGTCTCATACAGAGTTAGTACTGGCATTTCTAAGATCGCATGGGTGGAAAGTGAACGAGGAGAAGAGTTCTCTCTTACCACTCACAAGAGTTCCCTTCTTTGGGACTCTTATAGATTCTGTAGAAATGAAAATTTACCTGACAGAGGACAGGTTAACAAAGCTTCTAAATGCTTGCCGTGCCCTTCATTCCATTCAACACCCGTCAGTGGCTCAATGCATGGAGGTAATCGGCTTAATGGTAGCGGCAATGGACATAGTTCCTTTTGCACGCCTGCACCTCAGACCGCTGCAATTGTGCATGCTAAGTCAGTGGAATGGGGATTACTCAGTTTGTCCCCTACGCTGAATCTGGATCAGGAGACCAGAGATTCTCTTCTATGGTGGCTTTCTCGGCCACATCTGTCCAGGGGGATGCCCTTCAGCAGGCCAGACTGGACAATTGTAACTACAGACGCCAGCCTACTAGGTTGGGGCGCTGTCTGGAATTCCCTGAAGGCTCAGGGATCATGGACTCAAGAGGAGAGTCTCCTTCCAATAAACATTCTGGAATTGAGAGCAGTTCTCAATGCCCTTCTGGCTTGGCCTCAGTTAGCAACTCTGAGGTTCATCAGGTTTCAGTCGGACAACATCACGACTGTGGCTTACATCAACCATCAGGGAGGGACAAGAAGTTCCTTAGCGATGATGGAAGTATCAAAGATAATTCGCTGGGCAGAGTCTCACTCTTGCCACCTGTCAGCGATCCACATTCCAGGAGTGGACAACTGGGAGGCGGATTTCCTAAGTCGCCAGACTTTTCATCCGGGGGAGTGGGAACTTCATCCGGAGGTCTTTGCCCAAATACTTCGACGTTGGGGCAATCCAGATATGGATCTCATGGCGTCTCGCCGGAACGCCAAGCTTCCTCGTTACTGGTCCAGGTCCAGGGACCCGGGAGCGGTCCTGATAGATGCCTTGACAGCACCTTGGACCTTCAGGATGGCTTATGTGTTTCCACCCTTCCCGATGCTTCCTCGTTTGATTGCCAGGATCAAACAGGAGAAAGCATCAGTGATTCTAATAGCGCCTGCGTGGCCACGCAGGACCTGGTATGCAGATCTAGTGGACATGTCATCCTGTCCACCTTGGTCTCTGCCTCTGAGACAGGACCTTCTAATTCAGGGTCCTTTCAAACATCAAAATCTAATTTCTCTGAAGCTGACTGCATGGAAATTGAACGCTTAATTTTATCAAAGCGTGGATTTTCTGAGCCAGTAATTGATACCTTAATACAGGCTAGGAAACCTGTTACCAGGAAAATTTACCATAAGATATGGCGTAAATACTTACACTGGTGCGAATCCAAAGGTTACTCATGGAGTAAGGTTAGGATTCCTAGGATATTGTCTTTTCTACAAGAAGGTTTAGAAAAGGGTTTATCTGCAAGTTCTTTAAAGGGACAGATCTCAGCTCTGTCCATCCTTCTACATAAACGTCTGTCAGAAGTTCCAGACGTTCATGCTTTTTGTCAGGCTTTGGCTAGAATTAAGCCTGTGTTTAAGACTGTAGCTCTACCGTGGAGCTTAAACTTAGTTCTTAAGGTTTTACAGGGTGTTCCGTTTGAACCCCTTCACTCCATTGATATCAAGCTGTTATCTTGGAAAGTTCTGTTTTTAATGGCTATTTCCTCGGCTCGTAGAGTCTCTGAGTTATCAGCCTTACATTGTGATTCTCCGTATCTGATTTTTCATTCAGATAAGGTAGTTCTGCGTACTAAACCTGGGTTCTTACCTAAGGTAGTAACTAACAAGAATATCAATCAAGAGATTGTTGTTCCATCATTGTGTCCTAACCCTTCTTCAAAGAAGGAACGACTTCTGCACAATCTAGATGTAGTCCGTGCCCTGAAATTTTATTTACAGGCAACTAAAGATTTTCGACAAACTTCTTCCCTGTTTGTCGTTTATTCTGGACAGAGGAGAGGTCAAAAAGCATCTGCTACCTCTCTGTCCTTTTGGCTTCGTAGCATAATACGCTTAGCCTATGAGACTGCTGGATAGCAACCTCCTGAAAGGATTACAGCTCATTCTACTAGAGCTGTGGCTTCCACTTGGGCCTTTAAGAACGAGGCCTCTGTTGAACAGATTTGCAAGGCTGCAACTTGGTCTTCTCTTCATACTTTTTCCAAATTTTACAAATTTGACACTTTTGCTTCTTCTGAGGCTGTTTTTGGGAGAAAGGTTCTTCAGGCAGTGGTTCCTTCCGTATAGAGATCCTGCCTGTCCCTCCCGTCATCCGTGTACTTAGGTATTGGTATCCCATAAGTAATGATGACCCCTGGACTGACTACACTTAACAGGAGAAAACATAATTTATGCTTACCTGATAAATTCCTTTCTCCTGTAGTGTAGTCAGTCCACGGCCCGCCCTGTTTTTTAAGGCAGGTCTAAATTTTTAAATTATACTCCAGTCACCACTGCACCCTATAGTTTCTCCTTTCTAGTTTGGTTCTCGGTCGAATGACTGGGTGTGACGTAGAGGGGAGGAGCTATATAGCAGCTCTGCTTGGGTGATCCTCTTGCACTTCCTGTTGGGGAGGAGTTAATATCCCATAAGTAATGATGACCCGTGGACTGACTACACTACAGGAGAAAGGAATTTATCAGGTAAGCATAAATTATGTTTTTACACTTTACTTTAGATCCCAGTCTTTTGTCCAATCCTCCAATTGTTGTAGATCACTTCTCATTTTGTCTATTCCCCCCCCCCCCCCGGAACATCCACTCTGTTACAAATTTTTGTATCATCTGCAAGTAGACATACTTTCCCCTGTAGCTCTTTGCTGATATCACAGATAAATATGTTAATCAAAACAGGCCCCAGAACTGACCCCTGAGGAACACCACTAGTAACAGCCCCCTCTGCTGAATGAACTCCATTTACTAAGACACTTTGTTTTCTGTCCTTAAGCCAGCATTCCACCCAGTTCACAATTTTTGAATCCAGACCAAGGAGATACAGTTTGTGAATTAGTTTGTTTGGGACGGTGTCAAATGCTTTGCCGAAATCTAGATATGCTACATCAACTGCTCCACCCTTGTCTAATACTTTTGTTACATAATCAAAGAAGTCAATTAGATTAGTCTGACATGATCTCCCTGAAGTAAAACCATGCTGATTTTGGACCTCTAAATTGTTTGTCTTTATGTAAGTCATAATTCTTTCTTTTAAGAGGCTTTCCATTAATTTCCCTACTACTGAAGTTAAACTAACAGGCCCGTAGTTACCAGATTCTTCTCTACTGCCCTTTTTATGAAGAGGTATTACATTTGCTATTCTACAATCATTTGGGACAGTTCCTGTTAATAGTGACTGATTAAACAGATCAGTTAAAGGGATACTAAACCCAATTTTTTCCTTTAATGCAATTTTAAGCAACTTTCTTATATACTCCTATTAACAATTTTTCTTTGTTCTCTTTCTATCTTTATTTACAAACCAGGAATGCAAAGCATAGGAGTTAGACCATTTTTGGTTCAGAACCTGGGTTATGCTTTCTTATTGGTGGCTAAATGTCAGCCACCAATAAGCAAGCACTATCCATGGTGCTGAACTCCTTAAATAAAGATAGCAAGATAATGAAGAAAAATTGTTAATAGTAAGAGTATATTAGAAAGTTGCTTAAAATTGCATGCTTTATCTGAATCATGAAAAAGAAAATGGGTTTAGTATCCCTTTAATACTTTTTAAAAACATCATACAGGGGTTAACTGGTTTAAAGTGACAGTGTGCTGTAAAATATTCTCCCCTTTGTGTTACCAGAGATTAATTTTACTTGCTGGAGTGTATTTGATTATTTACAAATAGCTACTTAGACTTTATTTTGAAAATTGAAACAGCTCTTGTTTTTTGTTCTGTTGATTCAGCTACCTATACTGAAAATGTATTGTTCAGACGGGGAACAGGAAAACACCTTTGTTGCCCTGGTTTAGCGCCCCCAAGATAGTCATGTGTGCCCCCTGCATTTTCTGCAATGATATCTCAGATCACAGCATGTTCGGCCTTGGGGATGAAAACATACATGAAATGAGTTTGAAAAGGAAATATAGTCATTGACAAGAATAGAAATAATGAATTTTAAGTGAAATAATAATGGTGTCCTTCAAACTATGCTTTCATCAAAGAATCCTCCATGTGCAGCAATTACAGCCTTTCAGACCTTTGGCATTCTAGTTGTCAATTTGCTGAGGGAATCTCAAGAGATTTCACCCCATGCTTCCTGAAGCACCTCCCACAAGTTGGATTGGCTTGATGGGCACTTCTTACGTACCATATAGTCAAGCTGCTCCCACAATAAGGTTGAGAGCTGGTGATTGTGCTGGCCTCCCAAATAAAGGCAGAATACCATCTGACTGCTTCTTCCCTAAATAGTTCTGGCATAGCTTGCAGCTGGGCTTTGGGTCATTGTTCTGTTGTTGGAGGAAATTTGCTCCAATCAAGCGTCGTCCACAGGGCATGGCATTGCAAAATGGAGTGATAGCCTTCCTTCTTCAAGGTCCCTGTTACCCTGTATAAATCTCCCACTTTACCACCACATTGCCTCCACCATGCTTGACAGATAGCATCAAGCACTCCTCCAGCATCTTATCATTTGATCTGCGTCTCTCAAATGTTCTTCTTTGTGATCCAAACACCTCTAACTAAGATTAGTCTGTCCATAAAAATTTTTTCCAATCTTCCGCTGTCCAGTCTGTTTTCTTTTGCCCATCTTAAAGGGACATTGAAGGCAAATGTTTTCTTAAATGATTCAGATAGAGCATGAAATTTTAAGCAACTTTCTAATTAAGTCCTATTATCAATTTTTCTTCATTCTCTTGGTATCTTTATTTGAAATGCAAGAATGTAAGTTTAGATGCCGGCCCATTTTTGGTGAACAACTTGGGTTGTCCTTGCTGATTGGTGGATACATTCTTCCAACAATAAAAAAGTGCTGTCCAGAGTTCTGAATAAAAATCAAAAGCTTAGATGCCTTCTTTTTCAAATAAAGATAGAGAGAGAACGAAGAAAATTGATAATAGGAGTAAATTAGAAAGTTGCTTAAAATTGCCTGCTCTATCTGAATCATTTAAGAAAACATTTGCCTTCAATGTCCCTTTAAGATGGGCAAAAGAAATATACCTAAACTAATGCGTATAATATCTAGGTTTGGGTCCTTCTCGGGATACAAAATAAATCCATCTAAGTCTGAAATACTATGGCTCCGAAAGAAAACTGATTCAGTTAGAGACTGCCCTTTTAAAGAAGTGAAAGATTCCTTTAAATATCTGGGAATCAATGTTCCAGCTAACCCCTCAGAGCTGTATGAAATCAATATAATCCCCATACTTTCTACAATTCGAGAGAAAATGAAAACCTGGCGAAACCTACCAATTTCACTTTCAGGGAGAATAGCTCTGTTCAAGATGGTTCTCCTCCCTAAACTTCTCTATGTATTACAAAATATTCCTTTATTATTATTTGAAAAAGACATACGATCTTTTAACTCCGCGATTAGAGACTTCATATGGCAAGGGAAAAGATCCAGGCTCTCAATTTCAAAATTATCAGCAGGGAAAGAATTTGGGGGATTAGCCCTTCCGGACATCAAATTATATAACTTGGTTTTTCTAGCGCGCACAGTGTCTGACTGGTTCCTTCAGAGAAATTATGTGACCAATAATCTAGTAGATGAAAATATCTGCTTTCCATTTCTTCCAATAGGATTGGCCCATTGTGAACCCAAAGCATTACCACAGGAAATTAAAAAGTTTAAAACTGTCCTGAATCCCATTAGAGCCTGGTGGAAGATAGGGACCCACCTGAAAGTTAATTGTGGCGTCTCAAAATACATGCCAATAAAGGGGAATCCCGGTTTTTCACTGGGCTTGAATCTGGATATATTTGACAGGTGGTCATCTAGGGGCCTAAAGAAAGTCCAGCAATTCGTTAAGATAGACAGGAAATGTGTAAAAACATTCGATGAACTAAAAAATGAATTTAATCTGGTTAACAACGAATTTTTCGCATATCTCCAACTAAGACACTATATCCTTGAACTAGTTAGAAAGTCAGATTGGAACTGGGGTATGGGAAAAATTGAAAACTGGCTCCTATTAATGAAGTCTGGCTACACGTCAATTTCTTTTTGCTATAGAGCCATAAGCGACATCAAAGGACATCTTACCTTGGAACAGATAGAGTCGGGATGGAATAAACTTATTATACCAAATGACATAGACTTTTGAATGAAGTTTGATTCTATCAGGAAGGTTTCTCAGACTACGCTGTCAGCAAACTGGAGGGAAGCACATACTAAACTACTCCATAAAGTATATTTTACGCCAGAGAAGGGACATAAGATACACAACGCAAAATTTTAAAAATGCCCAAAATGCTCTTTATTTGCAGCTGATCTAAAACATATGTTCTGGAGCTGCCCGAAAATCAGGCAATTCTGGTTTAAATTTGAACACTGGTTTAACAATATACTGCGGGTCTCCCCCCTGGGTCTCACATTTACACAAGTAGTATTTTGTATTAAGTTGGAAGAACAACACCCTCAGCAAAAACTGATAATACTCTCAATCTTAGCAGCTAGGCATCTAATTTTGAAATGTTGGAAAAAACATAAGGCCCCCTCAATCTTAGAAATAAAGAATTATCTTAAAAAACAATGTATGCTGGAACAAAGGGACACGAATCTGAATAATGAGGATGATATCAGGTTATTTTTTAAGAAATGGTCAATTTTCATTAAAAGTTTCCCAACAAGAGAGATAGAATATTTGATTTTTCCATTTAGAAATTCAGAGTTGGTTCAGCTAAATATCTGGTGAGAGGGGAGGGGTGAGGAGAGGGGAGAAACGGAGAGTCTATCCCCCCCCTTTTTTCCCCTTTTTTTTTTTTTTTTCCTTCTCTCTCTTTCTTGTTTTTCTTTGTCTTGTTTGTTATTTTGCTTTGATTGGGTCAAAAAAGTTGGGAAAAACCCAGTAAACTGTTTTTTTTTTCTGGTTTAATAATGTCTCGGATAAATGATGATCACAAATTAATCTGTCTTATTTAAATTGACACTTTTCTGATTTATTGTTTGTGTTAATAAGAAAACTGTTTACTGTTAAATAAATAAAAATTTATAAAAAAAAAAAAATTGCCTGCTCTTTCTGAATCACAAAAGAAAAAAATGTGGGTTCAGTGTCCCTTTAATCTTTTCTTTTTTATTGGCCAATCTGAGATTTGGCTTTTTCTTTGCCAGCATCCTTCCTGGAGTCGCTTCTTCACTGTTGGCGTTGAAACTGGTGTTTTGCAGATACTATTTATTGAAGTTAACAGTTGAGGATCTGTGAGGCGTCTGTTTCTCAAACTAGAGATTCTAATGTATTTGTCCTCTTGCTCAGTTGTGCACCAGGGTCTCCCACTCCTCTTTCTGATCTGGTTAGAGCCAGTTTTATCTGTTCTGTGAAGGGAGTAGTACGCAGCATTGTGCAAGATCTTCACTTTCTTGGCCATTTCTCACAAGAAATGGCCTTCTTTTCTCAGAACAAGAATAGACTGACGGGTTTCAGAAGAAAGTTCTTTGTTTCTGGCCATCTTGATCCTGTAATTGAACCCACAATCGATGATGCTCCAGATACTCAACTAGTCTAATGAAGGCCAGTTTTATTGCTTCTTTAATCAGCACAACAGTTTTCAGCTGTGCTAACATAATTGCAAAAAGGTTTGATAATGAATTATTAAGCCTTTTTAAATTATAAACTTGGATTAACAAACACAACGTGCCACTGGAAACCTAGGTTACAACATAATAGAAACAATACATTTGTGGACACTAAAATTTTACACTTATTTTTTCAACATTAAACCTACCAATATAACTTAAAAATACATCTGCATATTATTCTTAGGTTAATATTTACTTTGAATACAAAATCTATCTAATATTAATTTTGTGTCTAATGTCCCTTTTTAAAAAAATAAAAATAAAAAATCTCATGTGGTGTTGCATAGGAAATATCTGCACTTAACGTATTCTACATGGCACTTTCATCTACATCATGGGAGCATAAAGCAAAGGCGTCGTGTGACCAGATGGTGGATAAAACATAACCCTCATGAGAGCTGATCTGCAAGACAGCCATACTGAGTTAATCTGTCGTCTGCTTATCATACTGCTTTTGTTAGATGTGTAAAGGAAAAGAGATTCCCAGGCTCATTATATTCTTTAGTTTAGTATGTCTCCCTTTCAGTATTTTCTGACAGAAATTCTATTTTCCTCACATATTTTCCAGCAGCACAAAAGCATCTAATTCATGCTTTAAAAAAATGAATGGAAAGCATTTGTTAGTTTTTAGAATAAACAATGAGGAAGCTGTGAGAGTGATGCTATATGCTGAGGTGTTTTGTAGTAAATTTGTCTGTGATGCCTTAAAGGGTTCATTAAAGTCAGAGTGTGTGTGTGTGTGTGTGTATATGTATATATATGTATGTGTGTGTGTGTATATATAGAATCCAGAGACACAACCCTAGACTAGACTTGAGTGTTCTCTTATTTCCTTTATTGTAGACAATTAGGGGAAGATGTAAATTAGCTTATATAAATATCAAGAAAATATTGTAGTGTGTAGGCGGTCAGAGTTTAGAATTCTATGGTACATGTTTCAGCCTCTCTGGCAGGCTTTTCTTGTAACTGAAAACATAAAATTGTAAAAAATTACTTTCACTATGCATAATTAAACTTTATATTTTAAAGTTAGATGGCATTTTTAAAGGGACATTAAACCTACATTTTTTCTTTCAGGATTCAGATAGAGTATACTATTTTAAACAACTTTCTAATTTACTTCTATTATCTAATTTGCTTCATTCTCTTGATATTCTTTCCTGAAAAGCATATCTAGATAGGCTTAGTAGTTTCTGATTGGTGGTTGCACATAGATGCCTCATGTGATTGGCTCACCAATGTGCATTGCTATTTCTTTAACAAAGGATATCTAAAGATCGCAGCAAATTATATAATAGAAGTAAATTGGAATGTTGTTTAAAATTGTATTCTCTATCTGAATCATTAAAGAGAAAATTTGGGTTTAATGGCCCTTTAAGGTGCAGAGTGAGAGAATTGAGAGTTCAGTAGCAGAATTATGTATCTGGGCTAATGAGCAAGCAGCCTTATCAATTAAATTAGGGAGCCTTATACAGTTTAACATATATGGAATGGTCTTCTTTTACACTTAAAGGGACATGAT
>NC_069502.1:763646954-763651954 GCF_027579735.1 Bombina bombina | reverse complement strand
ACAGTAAATACCTTTTATTAAAAATAAATGTTGCATAAATATGTTTCTCTTGCAAGGTGTATCCAGTCCACGGATTCATCCTTTACTTGTGGGATATTCTCATTCCCTACAGGAAGTAGCAAAGAGAGCACACAGCAAAGCTGTCATTCTCTTTGCTGGCTCTAAGCACTAGGGTCTCTCTCGGGAGTGTAAAGTGAATGTGGTGTTAGAATTGTAGTTTTATTATCTTCAATCAAAAGTTTGTTATTTTAAATGGTACCGGTTTGTACTATTTACTCTCTAGCAGAAACGTGATGAAGATTTCTGCTGAGAGGAAAATGATTTTAGCATGTTGTAACTAAAATCCACTGCTGTTCCCACACAGGACTGAGGAGTACCAGAAAACTTCAGTTGGGGGGAACAGTTTGCAGGGTGATCTGCAATAAGGTATGTTCAGTCATTTATTTCTAGACAAGACTGAGATAATGCTAGAAGGCTGACAAGATCCCCATGAGGGGAGGGTAAGCTATGTTCACAGACTTAGTAAGGAATTGAATGCTTACATAATAGGGCTAATATACTGGTTGACACTTTTTCAGGGCAATCGATTGTTTGGCTAAGGAAAAATCGTTTTGCAAGACACTTTGAAAGCCCTTTTGGTTTTTTTTCTGGGGTTATTACCACATGGCTGTTTTTTAGTCACTTAGGAGTGATTTACTAGGCCTCACAGCTCCGGAGTAGAGTGGGAGGAGCCTAATTGCCTCAGATGCACAGTTAGAATTGCAGAGAAGTTCATGCTGTTTCACATGGAGGGTCCTGCTGATGTTTGAGGGCCTAAAAGAAGCTATATTCCCCCAAATCTGATCCCTAAAAGAAGGTAGGGACACAGCAAGGCTGTGGCAAGGTGCTGTAGGGATTTAACCAGGTGTTGGCTTTAGGCTGCTCCGGTTTGGGCATTAAGGGGTTAATCGTTTTGAAACTTGGGGTGCAATCTTATTAAGGCTTTAGCTACATACTGTAAAAATTTCAGAAAGATTGCTGAATATTTCACCGTTTTGTAAAATTGTGTGCTTTTTATCTCTTAAAGGCACAGTAACGTTTTTTTCAAATTGTGTTTTTTATTTGATTAAAGTGATTCCAAGCCTGTTTGTGTACTCTACTAGTCTGTTAAACACTAAGGAAAATCCTTGTTCAATGTATTTAGAAGCCATGGTGGAACCCCCTCTCAGAATGTGTCCCACTTGTACTGATATGTCTATACACTTTAAAGATCATATTGTTGCACTTAAGAATGTGGCCCAAGATGATTCTCAGACTGAAGGTAACGAGGGTAGCCCGTCTGCCTCTCCCCAAGTGTCACAACCAGTTACGCCCGTGCAAGCGACGCCTAGTACCTCTAGTGCGTCTAACCCTTTTACATTACAAGACTTAGCGGCAGTCATGGATAATTCTCTTACAGCCTTCTTATCTAAACTGCCCGTGTTACCTGCAAAGCGTGATAGTTCCGTTTTAAGAACAGATTATGAGCATTCTGACGCTTTGGTAGCCGTATCCGATATACCCTCACAACGCTCTGAAGTGGGAGCGAGGGATTTGATGTCTGAGGGAGAAGTCTCTGATTCAGGAAGGGTTCCTCCCCAAACAGATTAAGATACATTGGCTTTTTAATTTAAACTAGAACACCTCCGTGTTTTACTTAGGGAGGTATTAGCTACTCTGGATGACTGTGACCCTTTGGTGATCCCAGAGAAATTGTGTAAAATGGACAAGTACCTAGAGGTCCCTGTTTACACGGATGCGTTTCCGGTCCCTAAGAGGATTGCGGATATCGTTACTAGGGAGTGGGATAGGCCAGGTGTCCCTTTTGTCCCCCCTCCTGTTTTTAAGAAAATGTTCCCCATATCTGACCCCATGCGGGACTCGTGGCAGACGGTCCCTAAGGTGGAGGGGGCTGTTTCTACACTAGCTAAACGCACAACCATACCAATTGAAGACAGTTGTGCTTTTAAAGACCCTATGGATAAAAAATTAGAGGGTTTACTTAAGAAAATTTTTTGTTCAACAAGGTTTTCTTCTCCAACCTATTGCCTGCATTATTCCTGTAACTACTGCAGCTGCTTTCTGGTTTGAGGCGCTGGAAGACTCGCTCCAGATGGAGACCTCATATGAGGAAATTATGGATAGAATTAAGGTTCTAAAGCTAGCTAATTCTTTTATCACTGATGCCGCTTTCCAAATAGCTAAGTTAACGGTGAAAAAAATCAGGTTTCGCCATTTTGGCGCGCAGGGCGCTATGGCTAAAGTCATGGTCGGCTGATGTGTCGTCTAAATCCAAGCTTTTGAATCCTTTCAAAGGGAAGACCCTATTCGGGCCTGAATTGAAAGAGATTATTTCAGATATCACCGGGGGAAAAGGCCATGCTCTCCCTCAGGACAAAGCCTTTAAAACAAAGAACAAAGCTAATTTTCGTTCCTTTCGCAATTTTCAGGAACGGCCCCGCTTCATCCTCTCCGGCTGCAAAGCAAGAGGGTAACGCTTCACAGCCCATGGCAAACTGGAAACCTTACCAGGGCTGGAATAAGGGTAAACAGGCCAAAAAGCCTGCAGCTGCCACCAAGACAGCATGAAGGGGTAGCCCCCGATCCGGGACCGGATCTAGTAGGGGGCAGACTCTCTCTCTTCGCTCAGGCCTGGGCAAGAGATGTACACGATCCTTGGGCATTAGAGATTGTAGCCCAGGGATACCTTCTAGAATTCAAGGACTCTCCTCCAAGGGGAAGGTTCCACATTTCTCGTCTGTCTACAGATCAGACAAAGAAAGAGGCGTTTTCCACCCAGTTCCAATTGCAGAACAAGGACTGGGGTTTTACTCAAACCTGTTTGTGGTTCCCAAAAAAAGAAGGAACTTTCAGACCAATCCTGAATCTCAAAATTCTAAACAAATTCCTCAGAGTCCCATCATTCAGGATGGAGACCATTCGGACAATCTTACCAATGATCCAGGAGGGTCAATATATGACTACCGTGGATCTAAAGGATTCGTATTTGCACATTCCTATCCACAAAGATCATCACCAGTTTCTCAGGTTCACCTTTCTGGACAAGCATTTTCAGTTTGTGGCTCTTCCTTTCGGGTTGGCCACTGCTCCCAGAATTTTCACAAAGGTGCTAGGGTCCCTCCTGGCGGTTCTAAGACCGCGGGGCATAGCAGTGGCGCCTTACCTAGACGACATCTTAATTCAGGTGTCAACTTTCCAAAGAACCAAGTCTCACACAGAGATTGTATTGGCCTTTCTGAGGTCTCACGGGTGGAAGGTGAACATCAAAAAGCGTTCTTTCTCCCCCCTCACAAGAGTTCCATTCCTAGGAACCCTGATAGACTCGGTAGAAATGAAAATATTTCTGACGGAGGTCAGAAAGCTAAAACTCTTAACTACTTGCCGAGCTCTTTATTCCATTCCTCGGCCATCTGTGGCTCAGTGCATGGAGACAATACACCTCAGACCACTGCAACTATGCATGCTCAAACAGTGGAGGAGACCAGAGATTCTCTTCTCTGGTAGTTGTCTCAGGATCACCTGTCTCAAGGAATATGTTTCCGCAGGCCAGAGTGGATCATCGTAACGACTGACGCCAGTCTGTTAGGCTGGGGTGCGGTCTGGGACTCCCTGAAAGCTCAGGGCTTATGGTCTCGGGAAGAAACTCTTCTCCCGATAAACATTCTGGAACTGAAGGCGTTATTCAACGCTCTTCAGGCATGGCCTCAACTAGCGGCGGCCAAATTCATCAGATTTCAGTCGGACAACATCACGACTGTAGCTTACGTCAATCATCAGGGGGGAACAAAGAGTTCCCTAGCGATGACGGAAGTAACCAAAATAATCAGGTGGGCGGAGGATTACTCCTGCCATCTCTCAGCAATTCACATCCCAGGAGTAGACAACTGGGAGGCGGATTTTCTAAGTCGTCAGACTTTTCTCCGGGGGAGTGGGAACTCCACCCCGAGGTATTTGCCCAGCTGAATCCGCTATGGGGCACCCCAGAGTTGGATCTGATGGCGTCCTGTCAGAACACCAAACTTCCTCTCTACGGGTCCAGGTCCCGGGATCCCAAGGCGGTATTGATAGATGCTCTAGCAGAGCCTTGGTCCTTCAATCTGGCTTATGTTTTTCCACCGTTTCCTCTCCTCCCGCGTCTGGTCGCCAGAATCAAGCAGGAGAAGGCTTCAGTGATTCTGATAGCGCCTGCGTGGCCACGCAGGACTTGGTATGCAGACCTAGTGGACATGTCATCTGTCCCACCATGGACACTGCCAATGAGGCAGGATCTTCTAATACAGGGTCCGTTCAAGCATCCAAATTTAGTTTCTCTACGTCTGACTGCTTGGAGATTGAACGCTTAATTCTATCAAAGCGTGGGTTCTCTGAGTCAGTTATAGATACTCTGATTCAGGCTAGAAAGCCTGTCACCAGGAAAATCTACCATAAGATATGACGGAAATATCTTTGTTGATGTGAATCCAAGGGTTACTCATGGAGTAAGATTAGGATTCCCAGGATATTGTCCTTTCTCCAAGAAGGACTGGAGAAAGGATTGTCAGCTAGTTCCTTAAAAGGACAAATATCTGCTTTGTCTATCCTGTTACACAAGCGTCTGGCAGAGGTACCAGACGTTCAAGCGTTTGCTCAGGCTTTAGTCAGAATCAAGCCTGTCTATAAACCTGTGGCTCCGCCATGGATTTTGAATCTAGTTCTTTCAGTTCTTCAAGGGGTTCCGTTTGAACCTTTACATTCCATAGACATTAAGTTGTTATCTTGGAAAGTTTTGTTTTTGATAGCTATCTCTTCTGCTCGAAGAGTTTTAGAATTATCTGCCTTACAGTGTGATTCACCTTACCTGGTGTTCCACGCAGATAAGGTAGATTTGCGTACCAAGCCTGGTTTTCTTCCTAAAGTTGTTTCTAACAAGAATATTAACCAGGAAATAGTTGTTCCTTCTCTGTGTCCTAATCCATCTTCGA
>NC_069502.1:763421954-763641954 GCF_027579735.1 Bombina bombina | reverse complement strand
ATTTTTTATAGTGTGTATTTACTGTAAATATTCCACTTTCCAGTGTTCTGCACATAGGGTAATATGTTCTATGCATTTTAAATAGACTTCTTTGCAAAATGGGGCTTGAATATAATGTGTACGTAAGCTGAAAGTAAGACCACAAATTGACCAAGGAGGACCAACTTACAAATTTTATCCCGTTGAGGGTTTTAATGGAACCTACACTAAAGGCTAGATTTATCAAAGCTGAGGTGGACAGGGGAGCGTATATGCGCTCCTGTATGCTCAGCTCGCTCGTGGCGGGGCAAAATTACCTGCAGGTAATCACCATTGCACACGAGCGCAATTTTGCGCTCGCATGCAATCCCGCCCCCTGCCCGCACACGGCCAATCACGCGTGGGCTGGAGCTGTCAATCTCCTCAGTCGGACGCGACCGCGGAGATTGAATTTCACCACTTTAGAGGTGGCGAAGAGGTTAGGGAAGCGGCGGTCTGGTGACCGCTGCTTGTTAAATTACGGCGAGCAAGTTCTTGTGAGAACATTCAGCCGTAGGGCTTTAATAAATCGAGCCCTTAATGTAAGAAAAATAGGGATCTTACAAGTGTTTTTTTTTTTTTTTATTCTAGTTTATTATTCTGGACAAGTGGGTGGCATAATAATAGTTCCAAATATAAGGGGCCCATAGACACCTTTATCATAGGCCATATATTTTTTTTTTATTTGGAGATTGATGAAACATTTTTTGTACAGACGTTAAATAACTTAATGGGAACCTGGAATGGGTAAAGTCATTTAAGTAGAATATTCATTGTTAGTTGATTGAGAACGTCATGAAAAATGATCATTTTGCAAACGTAAGCAGAGAGGGATGCAATTAAATAAAAATGAAAAATAAAAAATTAAAAAAACTTCCTTGAATAATTTAGCTAGAATTAATCTTAATATCGGTAGAAAAGGTATTTTATGTTAAAAGAAATTTAAAGCCTTCTGCTTGAGTTGTAATATTGAGTATGAGTATCTTGGATTTTCGGAACTATTGATTGAAAAGTTGGATCAAAATTTATATTCTTGAAATAGTATCATAAGTTCAGTTACAAACATTTCAGGGGAAGAATTGTTAAGCAGAATATTATCTGCAAAGAGAGTCAGTAAAACATGGGGACAAAACATTCTTTAGATATATCAGTGAAAGAAGAAAAAATAAGGTAGGAATAGTAAAATTGAAATCAGTTGATGGTAGAATAATAGATGGAGATAAGCAAATTGCAGACTGTCTCAATGATTACTTCTGTTCTGTTTTCACTAAAGATTGTGAAGATACAATGTCTACATTAAGGGATGCTACGCAAAATAGAAACAAGCTTAACAGTAATCTTTTTACAGAGGATGAGGTTTTGTTAGCATTATCAAAAATAAATGTTACAAAGGCAGTGGGTCCTGATAATATTCATCCAAGGGTTTTAAAAGAACTTCGATCAGTGCTAACTGTCCCATTAACTGATCTGTTTAATCAGTCACTATTAACAGGAGCTGTCCCAGATGATTGGAGAATAGCAAATGTAATACCCCTTCATAAAAAGGGCAGTAGAGAAGAATCTGGCAACTACAGGCCAGTTAGTTTAACTTCAGTAGTAGGGAAATTAATGGAAAGCCTCTTAAAAGAAAGAATTATGACTTAAATAAAGACAAACAATTTAGAGGACCAAAATCAGCATGGTTTTACTTCAGGGAGATCATGTCAGACTAATCTAATTGACTTCTTTGATTATGTAACAAAAGTATTAGACAAGGGAGGAGCAGTTGATGTAGCATATCTAGATTTCAGCAAAGCATTTGACACCGTCCCACACAATAAACTTATTCACAAACTATATCTCCTTGGTCTAGATTCAAAAATTGTGAACTGGGTGGAATGCTGGCTTAAGGACAGAAAACAAAGTGTCTTAGTAAATGGAGTTCATTCAGCAGAGGGGGCTGTTACTAGTGGTGTTCCTCAGGGGTCAGTTCTGGGGCCTGTTTTGTTTAACATATTTATCTGCGATATCAGCAAAGGGCTACAGGGGAAAGTATGTCTCTTTGCAGATGATACAAAAATTTGCAACAGAGTGGATGTTCCAGGGGGGGGTAGACAAAATGAGAAGTGATATACATTAATTGGAGGATTGGACAAATGACTGGGGTCTAAAGTTTAACACAGCAAAGTGTAAAATAATGCATTTAGGGAAGAAAAATCCAAATGTTAATTACAGACTCAATGACACTTTACTGACTGTTACAGACGAGGAACAGGACTTGGGAATTATTATTTCAGATGATTTAAAACTTAGTAAACAATGTAGTAATGCAGCGAGTAAGGCTAGCAGAATGCTTGGATGTATTGGTAGAGGTATTTGCAGCAGAAATAGTAAGGTTCTTATGCCACTTTATAGATCATTAGTTAGGCCTCATCTTGAGTATTGTGTGCAGTTCTGGAGACCATATCTTCAGAAGGATATTAACAAACTTGAATCTGTGCAAAGGAGGGCTACCAAAATGGTACATGGTCTAAAAAATAAAACTTACCAGGATAGGCTCAATGACCTAAATATGTATAGCTTAGAGGAGAGAAGGGAAAGAGGTGATATGATAGCAACTTTCAAGTACATTAAAGGGTTTAGTAAAACTGAGGCTGTGGGTATTTTACATAAAATGGAAAATTCAAGAACAAGGGGTCATGAGCTCAAGCTAAAGGGTAGTAGATTCAGAAGTAATTTGAGGAAGCACTTCTTTACAGAAAGAGTGATTGATTTATGGAATAAACTTCCTCAAGAGGTAGTAGCAACAAACACTGTGGGGGACTTTAAAAATGCATGGGACAAGCATAGGGCTATCCTACGAATTAGATAAGTTTATACTGTTAGGTAAGGTCGGGCAGACTTGCTGGGCCTATGGCTCTTATCTGCCGTCAATATCTATGTTTCTAATAATTTAATGACTTACCTAAGCAAAGTCATTGAGAAGCCATCTCTGGCCTCACACCTGGGCACAAAACCTTAGTCAGAATGAATAAACTTAGGTAAAAATGTATTTATATGATTGGATAAATAGTAGTGTAAATTTTAATGTCAATATTTATTATAAGAATCAGACATTAGTTTTGTGGATAGGTTTGAGAATCACCACGTCATGTGCATCTAGCATGCGATATGATAAATGAGAAACCTCCCCCACTAAATACAGACTAATATATGTATATGCTTTTCCAAATTATTTTTAATGTAACTTATTAATGAGGTTGAAAGGTGTTCAATGAAAAGAAAAATCTGAAAGTGTAATGCTCGTGGGATATTCCTCTATCAGACCGAACTCGGCCAGTAGTCTTGTTATCCCTGCGTCAAGCCGGAAAGATAGGGAATATACCAGAGCAGAGAAAGTAAGTAAGATGAGGTAGGTGACACTCACCACAGGCAGAGCAGTCCAAGGCAAACCAGACGAATTTACATGCAGGCAGGATTCGGCAACAGTAAAGCAGCCCAAGGGCACACCACTAGAATAGGCAGGCAGGAATTGGCAACAGTAAAGCAGTCCAGCAATTATAGGGTTAAGAGGCAGAGTAGTCAGGCAGGCAAAGTTAGCAGCAAATATCAATCCAGCAATTATAGGGTTAAGAGGCAGAGTAGTCAGACAGGCAAAGTTCAGCATAAATATCAATCCAGCAATTCTAGTACGATCTATCACACCCAGGAACACACAAAGTATCACCTATACTTGGGCAGTGATATATCGCACTAAACAGGTTTAAATAAAGGATTGGTGCCACAGGGTGAGACCGGCATCAGGGAGCATGCAGCAATGACGTCAGCGCCGCACGACCCCATAGCCGACACAGCCCAAGGCAACGAGCAAGGAAGGAGACGCCGCGCCCCTAGCAACAGCTGGAGCGGCGGCTGACAAAGTCTGTTCCAGTCAAAAAAAGGCCCAGAATCCTCAATTTTGAAGTAGCCTCATAAACAAAATTTACCCATTTCATAAGTCAGACAGAGCATGCAATTGTAAACAACTTTCCAATTTACTTCCATTATCAAATTGTGCACAATCTATTTATATGCACACTTTGAGGCACCAGCTCTTACTGAGCATTTGCAAGAATTTACAGTTTATACGTGTATGCATTTTGTGATTGGCTGATGGCTGTCACATGATGCAGGGGGCAGAAAAAATGAACTAACTGAAAAAAAAATAAAAAAAAATGTACTGCTCATTGGAAATTCAGACTAAGTGCTACCGCATTGTCTTTTTATTATGAGTGTGTTGATTATGCAATTTGAATTTGTTTAGTGGTCCTTTAAAGTCAGTATTTGCAATAGTGATTGCACGATTAACACAGGAGCATATTTTTATATCTCTCCCTAACTGGCCACAACAAGTGACATAAACAATAGTCAAGAAGCTTTTCAAGTGGTCTTGCAAAACAATAGATATTTTGCTAACAAAATTAAATTTTAAATGTTTATAAAACATAGTTTTTATGTAGATTTTGCTGGTATCTATACTACACTTATAAAAATATAACATTAATATGTCTTTAAAGGGACTGGAGATCCCAACATTTTCTTTCATGAATTGGATACCACATACAATTTCAAACAACTTTCCAATTTACTTCTATTATCAAATTTTCTTCATTCTCTTGTTATCCTTTGCTGAAGGACCAGCATTGCGATACTGGCAGCTAGCTTAACACATCTAGTCAATCACAAGAGACAAATGTGTGCAGTCACCAATCAGCAGCTTGCTCCCTCTAGTGTAGGATATGTGCGTATTCTTTTTCAACAAGGGATACAAAGAGAACAAAGCACATTTGAAAATAGAAGTGAATTTAAAAGTGTCTTAAGATTACATACTCTGTCTAAATCATGTATGTTTAATTTTGACTTTCCCTTAATCTTTCACTGATGAGAAGCTTAGTGAGAAAAATTAAAAGAAAAAAAACTTGCCTTACCATCTCATGTAGGAATTAGTTTTGCAGTGAGGAAGGGTTATACATTTGACAAATAACTTCTGTACTTATTGAATTCAAAATCTTATCTTCAAATATGTTTTTAAATCCGTAATGAAGCCACCTTTCTATATAAATTAATATTAAAGCATATTTGAATACTATAACTGAACATGCTGATTCTTAAAGGATGTGTTTTTTTTGTTTGTTTTTTTACCTTAGTGACTCAAGCTCACTATGGGTTAGATTACAAGAGGAGCTACACCTTGTGCACGAGGTAGAGCAAAATCTGGTTTTACTGGTACAAATCCTCAAATATAGAATTATTCCAAAATACAGCCTTTCCATTATAATTTATTTTCCTAATTATTAAAAATTTACCATTTTTCACACCAGTAAGTCACACACTGCATCTTTGGTTTGGTTCTTGTGTTCTAGAATGCAGATTCTATTCTATTTATTTTGTATAATAATGATAGTCCATATGGTCCATAAGATGTGTGATATAATTCCTGCCACTTGGAGGAGGCCATGAGCCCACATAAGAGCTTAAACTTCCTCTCATCTCTCCCCAGTTTTTGTTCTTGGCCTCCCAGGAGAAGGTTGAGAATAGAGGTGTTCGAGCTGCTAGCTTATGATTAATGTTTGGGAGCACAGATAAATGAGACCGTTTATCCCTTGGACATATCATTAAAAAAAAAAAAGACAGAAGAGATTTCCAGCATGCTGGATGATACAGGGGCATAAGAATACCCTGTTATGTGCGCCGATATCTCATTGGGGATTTCAGCCATAACTACTTCAGGTATCATGGGGACATGTCCCTTAACCTCCCCCTGTGGGATATTGATATTTCCTAAATAATTCTCTGCTGTACTTATACAAGCATTAGATTTGCTATCTACTGGATACTGCCGCAATTTGGTGCCTGGTAAGCCGGTGGAAGGGTGCTACTTCAGATAAGCCACTTACCACAGCACAGACACAAGCTATTAGGTAAACTATATTTTCGCATTTTTTGTGTGTAAAATAGCTTCTCCGTGGCTATGGTAGCATTCCCGGACGGTAGCCCCGTCTCCTCAGCATTTGATATTTTTCTCCTCACTCTGGAGCTGCAGCTGGGGAGAAAGTGATCTCCAATGGATCTGCCTACTAATTTCTACTCTATTCATACTGAATGTGTTATTCTGTCACCGGAGGGGGGTGAGTACCCAAGCAAGAGCTGCCAGGGGGTCACTTAGGGCAAAATTATAAGTGTAGCAGGGATCCAATGGACCCCAAAATGGAGTCTTTCCTGAGAAAACTCTTTCTTCAGACAGGTTTTTTTCTTAAACCAGCAGTGTCTATCCCTGCAACGTGCTTAATTTCTATTAGTAGCCGAATGCATGGATATAGGGAGTCTTATGGTTGCAGCTTTAGACGCAGCTCCTTTTGCCCATGTCTTCACTTGCAACCCCTTCAATTATCTATGCTCAATCATTGGTCAAAGAATTATATGCAATTGGAAAAGCAGATAGCTCTCTCTGGATTTGTATGTCACACAATCTCTCTTTTGGAGGTTATGTGGTCCTTCTTTGATTCAATGTACTTTCTTTGTCCATCATGGGCTATTGTGCAAGATCAAGAGATCCGAAGGTTTAAATGATAGACGGCATGGTGTATCTATGGAACTTTCATCTAGTGTGCCTGTTTCCTCCGTTTGTTCTGCTTCCAAGAGTAATTGCTGGAATCAAAAAGGCTTCAGTTATCAAGTAATCTTCAGTAATCTTGATTGCTCCAGCCTGGCCCCGCTGAACATGGCATGGGGATCTACTGCAGATGTCCTCTTCTCCTCCATGGCTTCTTCCTCTAAGACAAGGTCTATTGTCTCAAGGACCTCTCTTTCATCAGTATCTCAAATCTCTAAGTTTAACGACATGGAGACCCCAAAACATCAATTACAAAATTAGGAGGGCATACTTTGAATGGTGCTCTTCCAGAGAATTTTTTTTTGGTATTCCTTTAGGATTTCTAGAATTCCTCAGTTTTTTAGATGGCTTTGACAATGGTTTGTCTGCTAGCTCCCCAAAATGTTAAATTTCTGCTTTATCATAGAAAGTTAGCAAAATTTTCTGATGTTCAGACTTTTGTCCAGGTGCTAGTAAGAATTAAGCCAGTTGTGAGACCTAGTTCTCCGATATTGTTATTTAAATTTAGTTCTTTCTCTTCTGCATGGTCTTCCCTTTGAATCAATGCATTCCATTGATATCAAACTCTTACACTGGAAAGTGCTTTACGTGTTATCAGTTTATTCAACTAGGAGAGTTTCCTAGTTATAAGCTTTATCCTGTGATTCTCTATTTTTAGATTTTCACAAAGAAGTTTCCTCTTTATATCCAGATCCTACTAATTCCAAGGAACCACTTTTACACAACCTTGATCTAGTCAGAGCATTAAAATGTTATCTTCAAGCTAACTAAGGATTTTAGACACTATTCCAGCTTGTATGTTCATTACTCTGGGACTCTTTAAGGGCAGAAGACTACTACTGTAGTTTTGGCCTCTTGGCTCAAAAAGTTAATTCATAAGGCTTACTTGGCAGTGGGCAAGTCGTCCCCTAAGCGTATCACAACTCATTCTACAAGATTAGTTGCAACTTCCTGGGCTTTAAAAAAATAAAGCATCTTTGGCGCAGATTTGCAAAGCTGCAACTTTGTCTTCTCTGCATACCTTTTGCACTTTTTCCACTTTGATGTTTTTGCTTCTTCACAAGCAGCTTTTGGCAGAAAAGTCTTTCAGGCTGCAGTGTCTGATAAGTAGAAACTGCCAGAAAATGTTCCCACCCATTCCGTTACTTGAACTATCTGTTCTTGTATTTATCCCACATGTTATGGACCCAATGGGCTATCATCATTATACGAAAGAAAACAAAACTTATGCTTGCCTGATATAAAAAATTTCGGAATGATGATTGTCCATAGGCCCGCCCATTTGCATTTCTTTAATGGCCGTTTTAATTTACATCTCTAGAGACCCTGCTTTTGTCTTTTCTACCTATCCGTTTCCTATTCTCTGCTCGGCTATGCTTTAAACTGAAGCGAGATAGGTGGGAGTTTATGCTCTTTTATTGGTTCTTGGCCTCCTCCTAGTGGTGGGAATTATATCCCACATGTTATGGACCCTATGGACCCTGAAAGAAAATAATTTATCAGGTAAGCATAAATTTGGTTTGATTTAAAGCAACAACTTTTATCTCTTTCTGTTGGAAAATGGTATAAAAAACTACCTTTTAGTTTCCATGTATAAGTTGTATTATGAACTAACATATTGTTGTTTGCATATGTTTTTTTTCCCTCTTCGAGCTGTCTGCATTGTACAGAATGTGAGACTGATAAGTAGCTGTCCACAGCTAGTTGTATGGTGGCGTTATGATATGCACTGTTACTTTCATTTGTGCTTTAGAGTGTAAGTTTGTGCTTCTCTGTAATGTCTTTAAATATCAGTCTACAGTATATTTCCTTGTGTTCCACTCTTCCCTTTCTCATGCACATGGCTTTCTTTGTGTGCATTTAAAGGGACATAAAACAAGGGATAGAGACAAAAGAATATAATCTGTACTTTAACTACTTTACCTGCAAATTTATACTGCAGTGCCTCGCCATTAACCCTTTCTTTTTAGTTGCTGAATTGTAAAGCTCTAACTCCCCCCACACAATTCCTTTTATGGCTGCATCTAGATCTATTGTTCTTTTGGTAAAATGCAAAAGTGAATAGGGATTATCTGCTGGAGCATGCCTAGAATCTGTGAACTCAGTTGAAATACAATGCCTGTGTCTAAACACTGATAAGTGGGGTGGAGTTAGCTGCTCCAGGCAGCTTAGCTATGCAATTCATTTTGCTTATTTTTGAAAATTATTTTAAAATACTTTCCAGCAATTTTTAAACCTTTTTTTTTTGCAAACTATTTTAAATTAATTAGCCCTTTTAGGATATGCACAGATGGCACTTTAAGTCCTGCTATTGACAGATCTCCACAGGAGTGTTTCCTGCCCTTTCTCCGAATTAAAAAGATCTCTCTTAGCCATAACCCTTTCATCATATTATTTTACTCATCCAAGATGCCTTTATATACTATATGTTGTTTTTTCTCAATAATCTCTTTTTATGATTTATCGAAAAGTAGCAACATAGGCAAGTTATTGGGCACTGGGTAGCACTTTCTGTGGACCATCTAGTGGCAAAACGCTGCAACCAAGAGCCAAGAAAAGATGCCAAATTTAAGTCTTAGGATCAAACTCGTTACTTTCATCTATAATATTTTTCATTAGGGAAAGGACCAAGGGAAATTGAATAAATATTTAAAAGCCCATTATAGTGGAAAAATGACATGCTCTAATACAGGTTGGCTGTGCCGTTGCTAATTGGATGGCCGACAGTTTCCACTCAGGATTAACAGTTCTCTGCAGCTCTCGGACAGTACTTCACCTATGTATTTAACCCCTTTATGGGGGCTAAGCACATAGCATTGTAAGGTCACCAGTGTTAAAATTACACATATATACAGTATATATATATATATATATATATATATATATATATAAATAATTATTATATTTTTTATAGCAGCAAATTATATTTGTAATTCAGTCAAGAAATGCAGCTCCTTAATGTAAACAGGGCTTCATTTTTGTAACTTTTGTAAAAGCATTTCACCGATAGTGTGAAAACTGCAAGTGTTATAGTAACAGGATATAATTATAAATTAAATAGTGTGAAGCGCAAAACTAGAAGAGGCATATCAGATAAGCACTGGTGTGTTGCTGAAATATAAACCACAATGGTCTTGTGTAAAGTGAATAATACATTTGCAACATTATATGTGGGTCACAATCCACTTTTTCATCTGCACATAGCTGCTCAAGACTTTTGCTTATACATGTTATTTTTAATATTGTTTATATTATGCTATGTACTGTTACTGAAGTACTGGGAAACAGAAATGGGGGAAATATTTTTTTTAATACTATTGTGTGATTTACTTTGAACATAAGAAAATTTCGATTTTTTTTTTTTAAATTGTTTTTAAATACACAGAATTTACAGTTATAAAGGGAACATGATAGGCTGTAGGGATTGCCAATAAAATAAAACAAACTTGGCTTAAAAACATGGTCCTTAAAATTTTCATTTAAGATAGAGCCCAAGTTTAAAAAAAATATAATTTGATAAAAAAATTGCATAATGGTGATATTTGGATAACAGAAATTATGCTTACCTGATCATTTTATTTCCATCGTGGGGAGGAGAGTCCACGGCTTCATTAATTACTTGTGGGAATTAAGAACCTGGCCACCAGGAGGAGGCAAAGACACCCCAGCCAAAGGCTTAAATACCTCCCCCACTTCCCTCATCCCCCAGTCATTCTGCCGAGGGAACAAGGAACAGTAGGAGAAATATCAGGGTATAAAAAGTGTGTAAGGAGGACCAGGTAGCTGCCTTACAAATCTGCTCCATAGAGGCCTCATTCTTGAAGGCCCAAGAAGAAGCCACAGCTCTAGTTGAATGAGCCGTGATCCTCTGAGTAGGCATATGTCCCGTTGTCTCATAGGCCAAGCGAATCATGCTCCTCAACCAAAAGGACAAAGAAGTTTAAGAGGCTTTCTGCCCCTTCTGCTTCCCTGAATACACCACAAAAAGAGATGTAGACTGAACTCCTTCGTAGCCTGAAGATAAATCTTCAAAGTTTGAACCACGTCCAAATTATGAAGTAACCTCTCCTTAGTAGAAGAGGGGTTAGGACACAAATAAAGAACAAGAAGTTTAAGAGGCTTTCTGCCCCTTCTGCTTCCCTGAATACACCACAAAAAGAGATGTAGACTGAACTCCTTCGTAGCCTGAAGATAAATCTTCAAAGTTTGAACCACGTCCAAATTATGAAGTAACCTCTCCTTAGTAGAAGAGGGGTTAGGACACAAATAAAGAACAACTATTTCCTGAATGATGTTATGGTTAGACACCACTTTGGGAAGAAATCCCAAACCAGTGCGAAGAACAGCCTTATCAGCGTGAATGACGAAAGGCAAAGAATGACTGTGGGTTGAGGGGAGTGGGTGAGGTATTTAAGCCTTTGGCTGCGGCGTCTTTGCCTCCTCCTGGTGTGAAAAAAGAGTGATAAGTTGGTGCTATGGCTCCTCCTGGTGGCCAGGTTCTTAATTTCCACAAGTAATGAATGAAGCCGTGGACTCTCATCACCTTTAGATGGAAAAGGGGTACCTACTCATCATTTATTTTTAATTATTGATATATTTAAAGTATTTTCTTTCGTTAGAAGTAAGCTTTTTGTGCACGTTCGGTAGCGCTTGTATTACAAGTTGAAAGTAAAACGCTTTCGCTCTAGCTGAATGCGAGCAAAAAGCCGAACTTCGTATAATGCATGTGCGTTAACGTATTCCCCCATAGAATTAAATTGAGCAAAAAAAGTGAAAAAAAAAATCCTACTTGCGGGCAAATCCAATCACATATTCTCAAGTGTACTAACCTGAAAAGAAAATATTAATATTACCTTCCAATGTTCTTCGCAGCAGAATATGTTCTATCTACTCATAAATATATATATATATATATATATATATATATATATATATATATATATATATATATATATATATTTATACTGTGTGTGTTTATATATATATATATATATATATATATATATATATTATATATATATATATATATATATATATATATATATATAATGTTTTTTTACACAAATATATATTTATACCTATATTATATATAGGTATAGATATATATATACTGTATAGATAGATATAGGAATATCTATTTAAAAATATATGGAACATATTCTGCTATGTGCAGAACATTGGAATGTGAAATATTTACTTTAAATACACAGTATAACACTTTATTAAATATGAATATTGCATAAATATGCTTTTTCATGTTTTCATCTACTTAACTGCAAAAAAGCTCCAATGCACACACACACATATATGTATATCTGTGTGCACGTGCATTTATACATACAAATTTATAGATGTGTGCTCAAGTGATTGCATTTATTTTCAACTTGTAATTCGAGTGTTGTAATCTTTCTTAAAGGGACAGTCTACGCCTGGATTTTTATTGTTTAAAAAGTTAGGTAATCCCTTTATTAACCATTCCCTGGTTTTGCATAACCAACACTGTTATATTAATACACTTTTTACCTCTGTGATTACCTTGTATCTAAGACTCTGCAGACTGCCCCTTTATTTCAGTTATTTTGACAGACTTGCATTTTAGCCAATCAGTGATAACTCCTAGGTAACTCCATGGGAGTGAACACAATGTTATCTATATGGCACCCATGAACTAGCGCGGTCTAGCTGTGGAAAACTGTCAAAAAGCACTAAGATAAGAGACAGCCTTCAAGGGCGTAGAAATTACCATATGAGCCTACCTAGGTTTAACTTTCAACAAAGAATACCAAGAGAACAAATTTGATGATAAAAATAAATCAAAGTTGTTTAAAATTGCATGCCCTATCTGAATCATGAAAGTTTAATATTTTTTGTTTTTGTTTATTGGTTTTTGAATAGTTCTTTTAGAGCGTTTTTTGTTATGGCCTAATATTTGTAGTTATAACTTAAAGGAATAGAAAGGTCAAAATTAAAATGTACATGGGTGCAATTCAAATTTAAATAAAAACATTTTGCAATTTACTTTCATTAGCTAAAATGCTTCTAGTTAAAGCTATTACTGTTTTTTTAGCGGCTTACATATATATGTACAGTATATGCTGTGAGGCCCTTGCACCATTTCAAAACACCACACATTTTCAGAGAGTTAGCAGTGGCTTGTGTGACACAAGGTAAGTTCACTTATGCAATAAACACCACCACCAGCTGTCTAAGAAGGTGTTCTGTTTGCTGTGTAGTGCAAGGCCCTCAGAGCATATGTGCGTATTCTGCTGAAAAACAGCAATAACTCTTACTAGAATCATTTTACTTTTTTATTTAAAATTTAAATGCATCCATGAACATTTCAACTTTGACCTTTCTATCCCTTTAAATATTTGTTGACGATCATATTTATATATATTTCATATTCATATATGTTTGATTTTTTTTTAATACAATCTTTTTTTCTTATGTTACAGAATTTAATCTTCCTTTATTAACTGACTTGTTTGCAACCAAAGAGACCAACACAAGTCTTCAGAAATCTCAGGAAAGGTTTAGTGCTGAAGGGGTTTCCAACGCTGAATTTGTGCAGGCTATAAAACGCAGTTTGCCACTGCGCAAGACCAAGCGTCAATGCAAAACTACTCACCGCCATTCAGCGAAGGATGCAAGAAAGTCACAGTTATCTTCATCAGATTCTGAGGCAAACATGGATGATAAATGTTTGGTAACGGTTAAGCAGAGGCGCTCACAACTTGCACAGCCATTAGTGTCTTCTCATTCTAAGGACTTAGGGCAGGCAAGTAGAATCTCATTGCAGCATGAAGTAGAATCCAAAATGAATTCCGATACAACACTTTGTGATACTGGCTATGAGGTTTTAAATGATCCAGCTGCCTTGAGAATTGTAAACAATATGGAAAATTCTCCGTTTGACCTGTGTTACGTCTTGTTGTCACTTTTGGAAAAAGTATGCAAATTTGATATAATGCTAAATCATAATTCCTCATTAGCAGCCTGTGGTATACCTTCATTAACAGAGTTTCTTTCAGGGTTTGGTGATTGTTGCTCTCCTAATAAGGAATGTATTTCACCTGGCTGGACTGAGGAACCCGTAGCGTTGGTGCAAAGGATGCTTTTACGTACAGTGTTACACCTACTTTCTGTAGATGTTAGTAGTACAGAGGTTATGCCCGACAATCTCAGGAAGAACCTAATTGATCTGCTCAGAACATCTTTAAAAATAAAATCTTATTTAGAGAAGAAGATGGACCCTTTTGAACCAAGACCGAAGAAAACCCTTAAAGAAATCCAAGAGGATTTCATTTTTTCTAAATTTCGACACAGAGCTCTATTATTACCAGAACTTCTAGAAGGCATTCTGCAAATTATGCTCTCATGTATTCAATCAGCATCACCAAACCCTTTCTATTTCAGCCAATCCATAGAACTTTTGCATGAGTTTATACAACACAATGGTTTTGAGCTTTTCGAGAAAACAGTGATTCAAATGGAATGGATAAGTACAAGAGATGAATCGCTCTCCTCTCAAGCCTCAGATCATGTCTGGGTCCTTATTAATAGCATCATTAAAATAATCAGTGTTATTAAAAAAGTTAAATCTGAACAGCTCCATCACTCCATGTGTACAAGAAAGAGGCATCGGAGATGTGAGTACTCACATTTTATGCACCATCACAGAGATCTGTCAGGATTTCCAGTTTCCATATTTAAAGGTCAGGTTTTACAGAACCCCTTTGAAGCGAATGATGATGAAGAAGTCCATTATCCTGAGAGGAGCTGTTGTATAGCAGTATGTGCACACCAATGTCTACGTCTACTTCAGCACGTTTCCCTATCCAGTACATACGTACAAATTCTTTCTGGTATATGTAATGTAGGAATTTGCTGTTGTATGGACCCCAAATCAGTTGTTAAACCTTTGCTTTATGTACTTAAACTGCCAGCTTTAAAAAGCTTTCAGCAACATATAATGTCTATACTTACCAACCTCGTGCTGGATCAGTTAGGTGGAGGGGAAGTCTCTCCTAATGTTAAACAGGCATCTTGTAATATATGTATTATGGATTGTGACCAGTTGGCGGAATTGCAAGACACCATACAAGGTAGAGCTCTTGATTCTGCTACGTCATTAAGTTCATGCAGTCCTTCTTACAGGTTTCAAGGAATATTGCCATGCGGAGGATCAGAACACATGTTGTGGAAGTGGGACGCTTTGCAAGCGTATCAGGACATTGTTTTTGGCACCGACCAACAACTAAGTTTGCAGATTGCAAGCCATATTTGTCATTTAATCCAAAGAGGTAATGCTGTTGTCCAGTGGAAATTGTACACACTTATCTTTAATGGCATTTTACAAAGAGGAGTGGAGATGGCGCATCATTCTCAACACCTAGGCGTTACCACATCTTGTAACCAAGCGTGCAGCTACCACAGCAAGTGTTTGCCGCAAGACGTGCTTAAAATTTATTTGCAAGCATTACCTGAGCTGCTGAAATACAGGTTTGTTTTTAATTCTTATAATTGTACATGATTGTCAAAATGATGTATTCAAAGTGAAGATTAGCCTTAAAATTTTAAGTTGAGTGTTATTTAAAATTAGTTGTTTAAATATTGAAAATATACATGTAAAGGTATAGTTTCTATAAAGTTGTTTATATTAACTAAAGAACTTTATAGAAACTAAAGAACTTTAATGGGCGCCACTATGCTTGAACTAGTTTTCTATTTATCTTTGTGGAAGCAAGGTTGTGTGAAAACCCTTTTAGAATCATATGTCCCGCAAACCCTTGTTTATTGCCTGTTTTATATCCGTCCCTAATTATTCTTAGTAGGAAGTATAGATAAGTGGAAACTTAAAGGGACGTGAAGCCTAAACATTCTTTTTAATGATTCAGATAGGGCATACAAGTTTTAACAACTTTCCAATTTACTTCTATTATCTAATTTGATTTGTCCTCTTGATATCTTTTGTTGACAAAGCTAAGGAGCTGGGAGCTAAATGCTGATGAGTGGTTGCTCTATGATAAGAGTGGCTGCCTCTTGTCATTGGCTTACCAATATGTTCAGCTAGCTCCCAGTCATGTATAACTGCTCCTCCAGTAATGGACACCAATAGAACAAAGTAGAATTGTTAATAGAAGTAAATTGGAATTGGTTTATATATCTAAATCATTAAAAAAAAGTTAAAAAATGGCATTGTCCATTACTTTATAGAAACTCAGTGAAATTTAGAAAACCAACAATGTTCAAAGTTAAATTATTGGAAAACTGGACAAAATCAATAATTAAAATATTGCAAAGCTTTAATTAAACACTTTATATTACAATCTTGTGACTAAATATGTGTATGTATACATGGCTATATATATGGGTATAGATATGTTTGTTGTTTTTTTTTTTAATATGTATGTGTACACGTACATACATATAAATACACATATATACAAAAATTATAGACATAAATATACACTTTGGAGCCCTTCCCAGTCAAATACCTTAAAACATTAATAACATTTTTATTAATTTTTTTTTTAATAGAAATACTTGAAATTCCTATGTTCTTCACATAGGAAGAACATCGGACATCGGTAGTGCCAATCGTTGGTGGGTGGGGGAGGGTAAGGAGGGAGGCGGTTGGGCGGCACATCAATGTAGAGGGCGGGAGTGGGTTCGACCACAAAGCCACGCTACAGGGATAAAAATAAAGTAAAAAATAAGTGCGTCATTGAGGAGGGAGGAGGGGCAATGAGGGGTTTTCTATGTGGGATTAGTTGACGCCAAGGGATCTGGGAGGGGGGTAGGGTTTTTGAGGGGGGGGGCAGCTACACTACAGAATTTTTTATTTTTTGCAGCAAACTTAGGTACTGGCGGCAAATAGGTAGAGGGGGAGGGTTAGAGAGCTGTTTAGCTGTTTAGGGGGGATCAGGGAGGTTGGGAGGTAAGTGGGGATACTACCCTGAGGATGATATATATATATATATATATATATATATATATATATATATATATATATATATTTAAAAAGGAAAAAAAAAAACAAAAAAAACTTATTTTAGTATTGGCAGACTTTCTGCCAGTACTTAAGATGGGGGAGACAATTGTGGGGTGGGCGAATGGAAGATAGCTGTTTGAGAGGAGTCAGGGAGGGATCAGGGGGTGGGATGTGTCAGGTGGGAGGCTGATCTCTACACCAAAGCTAAAATTAACCCTACAAGCTACTTAATTAACCCCTTCACTGCTGGGCATAATACAAGTGTGGTGCACAGCAGCATTTAGCGGCTTTCTAGTTACCAAAAAGCAATGGCAAAGCCATATATATCTATTTCTGAACAAAGGAGATCCCAGATAAGAATTTACAACAATTTGTGCCATGATTGCACAAGCGGTTTATAAATAATTTCAGTAAGAAACCTAAAATTGTGACAAAGTTAAAAAAAATTTTTTTATTTGATCGCATTTGGCGGTGAAATGGTGGCATGAAATATACCAAAATAGGCCTAGATCAATACTTTGGGTTGTCTAATAAAAAAATATATAGTTTTGATAGGTAAATATAAAAAAGGCTCTATTTCTGTATAAATGTAGTGATGGCAAGAATGCTAAAAATGCTCAGGTCTTTTGGGGAAGTTTTTGTCTGAAATGTCCGGTCATTAAGGGGTTACATTTCTATATATATGCATATACCATCTATATATTTTCAAATATATATATATATATTCTTATAGATATGTAGGTATAGATATATATTTAAAAAAAAAATATATATATATATATACATATATTTAAAAATGAAAATAATTTGTTTTCTTTCATGTAATTGGCAAGAGTCCATGAGCTAGTGACATATGGGATATACAATCCTACCAGGAGGGGCAAAGTTTCCCAAACCTCAAAATGTCTATAAATACACCCCTCACCACACCCACAATTCAGTTTTACAAACTTTGCCTCCTATGGAGGTGGTGAAGTAAGTTTGTGCTAAGATTTCTACGTTGATATGCGCTTCTCAGCATTGTTGAAGCCCGATTCCTCTCAGAGTACAGCGAATGTCAGAGGGACGTGAAGGGAGTATCACTTATTGAATACGATGATTTCCCTAACGGGGGTCTATTTCATGGGTTCTCTGTTATTGGTCGTAGAGATTCATCTCCTACCTCCCTTTTCAGATCAACGATATACTCTCAATTTACCATTACCTCTACTGATAACTGTTTCTGTACTGGTTTGGCTATCTGCTATATGTGGATGGGTGTCTTTTGGTAAGTATGTTTTTTATTACTTAAGACACCTCAGCTATGGTTTGGCACTTTATGCATTTATATAAAGTTCTAAATATATGTATTGTACTTATATTTACCATGAGTCAGGTTAATTTATTTCCTTCTGCAGACTGTCAGTTTCATATTTGGGTAATATAAACATCTTTTATAGAAAAAAATTTCTTACCTGGGGTTTAGTCTTTTTTCAATTGACTACTTCTTGCAAATTGCGGGTGGCTGTAGGCCCGCGGGTGCGTCAAATGCTAAACTTTATTGCGTCATTCTTGGCGCGAAAATATTTTTGGCGCGGAAAAATAAGTCTATGACGCAACGTCGTCATTTCTGGCGTCATACTTGACGCCGAGACCTTTCACATGGTTGCGTCATTAGTGACGCGAGTGTGTCATTTCCGGTTATTTTTGTCGCCAAAAAGTTTACGTTACGTTGTGCGTCATACTTGGCGCCAAACTTTTTCATTATTTCAATACCCCATTGATGTTTGCCTCTTGATTTTTTCTCTATCAGAGGCCTATGCTCTTTGCTTTTTTCCCATTCCTGAAACTGTCATATAAGGAAATGGATAATTTTGCTTTTTATGTTGTTTTTTCTCTTACATTTTGCAAGATGTCTTTATCTGATCCTGCCTCAGAAGTTTCTGCTGGAACATTGCTGCCTGACATCGGTCCTACCAAAGCTAAGTGCATTTGTTGTAAAATTGTTGAAATTATTTCGCCAAATGTCATTTGTAATAGTTGTCATAATAAACTTTTACATGCAGTTAGTGTATCCATCAGTAATAGCACATTGCCAGTTGTAGTTCCTTCAACTTCTAATGTGCATGATATACCTGTAACTTTTAAAGAATTTGTTTCTGATTCTATTTTGAAGGTTTTGTCTGCATTTCCACCTTCTAATAAATGTAAAGGTCCTTTAAAACTTCTCATTTAGTTGATAAAATTTCAAATGACCAACAACATAATTTATCCTCTTCTGATGAGGACAGGGGCGTATTTAGGTTTTGTGCTGCCCTAGGCACTCAAAATTCTGCTGCCCCCCACACCACCTCAGGTTTAAGGCCTTTTTTAGACATAATATTTTTGGGGCAGGGTGTAAAAAATTAAAAAAATAATGTCTTTTTAAGTAGATGTTCACCAGGGCTTGCATTCACTCTGGTCACACACACACACACACACACACACACACACACACACACACACATATATATATATATATATATATATATACACACATATATATATATATCCTTCACTGTATGATAGTTTGTCAGTAGGTAGTTGTTTATATCAGAAAAAAATATCCTTCACTGTATGATAGTTTGTCAGTAGGTAGTTGTTTAACCTTAAACATCTTCTTTGGTGATTGACTGTTATTTAAGCAAAATATCTGCTTGGATAAATATGTAATGAATATACAAACTGGCCTTTAAAAGTACTTTTTCTTTGCATGTATGACAGATAGAAAAACAGTAAATGTACAAGTATCTAGTTACTAATCCGTTTAAAGGGACACTGAACCCAAATTTTGTATTTTGTGATTCAGAGAGCATGCAATTTTAAGCAACTTTCTAATTTACTCCTATTATCAATGTTTCTTTGTTCTCTTGCTATCTTTATTTGAAAAAGAAGGCATCTAAGCTTTTTTTTGGTTTACTACTCTGGACAGCAAAGACAACCCAGGTTGTTCACCAAAAATGGGCCGGCATCTAAACTTACATTCTTTCATTTAAAATAAAGATACAAAGAGAATGAAGGAAATTTAATAATAGGAGTACATTAGAAAGTTGCTTAAAATGTCATGCTCTGTCTGAATCACAAAAGAAAAAATGTGGGTTCAGTGTCCCTTTAAGTATTTTAATGCCTAATGAATATGTATTGAAGGAAGAAAGGCATATGCTGTTTCACAGTGGTCACGTTGTAGTGCACACTGCACTGTGTAGTCTGTGTGAGTCTCAATCACGCGGTGGAGCCAGGAAGAACACTGCATTCCCTCTCAGTCCAGGCCAGATTGCGCAAGTGTGCTCCGCCTCCACTGTTACCACATCATGCGCACCCTCATACAATCCCATAGCATAGCAATAGCCGGGCCAGCCATTTAAGTCATTAGTAATTGGTTGATTTAGCCACACGGCCCTGAGTTCAGTAGAGTGGCCCTAGGGACTCAAAATTCTGCTGCCCCTTAAAAATCTGCTGACCTAAGCACCGGCCTTGTTGGCCTATGCCTTAATACACCCCTGGATGAGGATCTATCTGATACAGAAGATCCTTCCTCAGACATTGACACTGACAAATCTACTTTATTTAAAATAGAGTATATGTGTTCTTTATTAAAATAAGTGTTAATTATTTTGGATATTGAGGTAACCAGTCCTATTGACGTTCAGTCTAATAAACGTTTAAATGCTGTTTTTAAACCTCCTGTGGTTTCTCCAGGGGTTTTTCCTATTCCTGAGGCTATTTCTGATATGATTTCTAGGGAATGGAATAAGCCAGGTACTTCTTTTATTCCTTCTTCAAGGTTTAAAAAATTGTATCCTTTACCAGCAAAATCTATAGAGTTTTTGGAAAAAATCCCCAAGTTGATGGGGCTATTTCTACTCTTGCTAAACGTACCACTATTCCTATGGAAGATAGTACTTCTTTTAAGGATCCTTTAGATAGGAAGCTTGAATCTTATCTAAGGAAGGCCTATTTATATTCAGGTCATCTTCTCAGACCTGCAATTTCTTTGGCTGATGTTGCGGCTGCATCAACTTTCTGGTTGGAGAATTTAGCGCAACAGGAATTGGATTCTGACTTATCTAGCATTATTCGCCTATTGCAATATGCTAATCATTTTATTGTGATGCAATTTTTGATATTATCAAAATTGATGTTAGATCCATGTCTTTAGTTATTTTAGCTAGAAGAGCTTTGTGGCTTTAATCTTGGAATGCTGAAATGACATCTAAATCTAGATTACTATCTCTTTCTTTCCAAGGTAATACTTTATTTGGTTCTCAGTTGGATTCTATTATTTCAACTGTCTCGGGGGAAGGGAGTTTTTCTGCCTCAGGATTAAAAACCTAAGGGTAAATCTAAGGCTTCTAACCATTTTCGTTCCTTTCATCAGAATAAGGAACAAAAACTCAATCTTCCCCCCAAGGAGTCTGCTTCCAATTGGAAGCCTTCCTCAAGTTGGACTAAATCCAAGCGATTTAGGAAACCAAAGTCAGCCCCTAAATCCGCATGAAGGTGCGGCCCTCATTCCAGCTCAGCTGGTAGGGGGCAGATTAAGGTTTTTCAAAGATATTTGGATAAAATCTGTCCAAAATCAATGGATTCAGAGCATTGTCTCTCAAGGGTATCGAATAGGATTCAGAGTAAGACCTCCTGTGAGAAGATTTTTTCTCTCCCGTATCCCAGTAGATCCAGTAAAAGCTCAGGCTTTCCTGAAGTGTGTTTCAGACCTGGAGTCTTCAGGGGTAATCATGCCAGTTCCTCCTCAGGAACAAGGTTTGGGGTTTTATTCAAATCTATTCATTGTACCAAAGAAGGAAAATGTATTCAGACCAGTTCTGGATCTGAAAATTTTTGAATCGTTATGTAAGAGTACCAACTTTCAAGATGGTGACTATAAGGACTATTCTGCCTTTTGTTCAGCAAGGACATTATATGTCCACAATAGACTTGCAGGATGCATACCTTCATATTCCGATTCATCCAGAACATTATCAGTTTCTGAGATTCTCTTTTCTAAACAAGCATTACCAATTTGTTGCTCTTCCATTTGGCCTAGCAACAGCTAGCTAGGATCTGGGTGCTCTACTCTCTGTAATCAGAGAACAGGGTATTGCTGTGTTTCCTTATTTGGATGATATCCTGGTAATAGCTCAGTCTTTGCGTACTCCAGAATCTCACACAAATCAACTAGTGTTGTTTCTTTGGAAACATGTTTGGAGGATCAATTTACCAAAAGTTTCTTGATTCCTCAGACAAGGGTCACCTTTTTAGGCTTCCAGATAGATTCAGTGTCCATGACTCTGTCTCTAACAGACAAGAGACGTTTAAAATTGGTTGCAGCATGCCGGCACCTTCAGTCTCAGTCATTCCCTTCAGTGGCTATGTGCATGGAAGTTTTAGGTCTCATGACTGCAGCATCGGACGCGATCCCCTTTGCTCGTTTCACATGAGACCTCTACAGCTTTGTATGCTGAATCAATGTACAACACTCTCTGACATGGTGGATAGATCACCATCGTTTAGTTCAAGGGGCTTCTTTTGTTTGGCCAACCTGGACTGTGATCACAACAAATGCGAGTCTTTCAGGTTGGGGAGCTGTTTGGGGATCTCTGACAACACAAAGGGGTTTGGAAATCTCAAGAGGCGAGATTAGCAATAAATATTTTAGAACTCCTTGCAATTCTCAGAGCTCTTCAGTTTTGGCCTCTGCTAAAGAGAGAACCGTTCATTTGTTTTCAGACAGACAATATCACAACAGTGGCATATGTCAATCATCAGGGTGGCACTCACAGTCCCCAAGCTATGAAAAAAGTATCTTGGATACTTGTTTGGGTGGAATCCAGCTCTTGTCTAATCTCTGTGGTGCTTATCCCAGGTGTAGACAATTGGGAGGCGGATTATCTCAGCCGCGAGACTTTACATCCAAAGGAGTGGTCTCTATCCAGATGTGTTTTCTTAGATTGTTCAGTTGTGGGTCTTCCAGAGATAGACCTCATGGCCTCTCATCTAAAACAAGAAACTTCCCAGATACCTGTCCAGGTCCAGGCATGTTCAGGCAGAAGCAGGGGATGCGCTGACACTTCCTTGGTGTTATCATCCTGCTTACATTTTCCTGCCTCTAGATTTCCTTCCAAGAGTGATCTCCAAAATCATCATGGAACAATCATTTGTGTTGCTGGTGGCTCCAGCATGGCCACACAGGTTTTTGTATGCGGATCTGGTTTGGATGTCCAGTTGCCCGCTTTGGCCACTTCCGTTCGGCCAGACCTACTATCTCAAGGTCCGTTTTTCCATCAGGATCTCAAATCATTAAATTTGAAGGTATGGAAATTGAACGCTTAGTACTAAGTCATAGAGGTTTCTCTGACTCAGTGATTAATACTATGTTACAAGCTCGTAAATCTGTTTCTAGAAAGATTTATTACAGAGTTTGGAAGACTTACATTTCATGGTGTTCTTCTCATAAATTCTCTTGGCATTCTTTTAGAATTCCTAGAATTTTACAGTTTCTTCAGGACAGTTTGGATAAGGGTTTGTCTGCAAGTTCCTTGAAAGGACAAATCTCTGCTCTTTCTGTTTTATTTCACAGAAAGATTGCTATACTTCCTGATATACACTGTTTTGTACAGGCTTTAGTTCTTTTTGTTTTAAGCCAATAAAGCCTTTTGATCAATTTACAAGCCATCGGGACTCCTGATTCTTTCTCTGTATGCTTAGTTCTTATTAACCCTGTTATTTAATCAATTTCTCCTCCTTGGAGTCTTAATTTGGTTCTGACGGCTTTACAGGTTCTTCCATTTGAACCTATGCATTTTTTGGACATTAAACTACTTTCTTGGAAAGTGTTGTTCCTTTTGGCCATCTCTTCTGCTAGAAGAGTTTCTGAGTTATCTGCTCTTTCTTGTGAGTCTCCTTTTCTGATTTTTTCATCAGGATAAGGCAGTTTTGCGGACTTCTTTTTAATTTTTACCTAAGGTTTTTTACCTAAGGTTGTGAATTCTAACAACATTAGTAGAGAAATTGTTGTACCTTCCTTGTGTCCTAATCCTAAGAATTGTTTGGAAAGTTCCTTACATTCTTTGGATGTGGTAAGAGCTTTGAAATATTATGTGGAAGCTACTAAAGATTTCAGGAAGACTTCCAGTTTATTTGTTTTATTTTCTGGTCCTAGGAAAGGTCAGAAGGCTTCTGCTATTTCCTTGGCTTCTTGGTTGAAACTTTTGATTCATCAAGTTTATTTTGAGTCGGGTCAGGCCCCGCCTCAGAGAATTACAGCTCATTCTACTAGATCAGTCTCCACTTTGTGGGCTTTTAAGAATGAAGCTTCAGTCGATCAGATTTGCAAAGCGGCAACTTGGTCCTCTTTGCATTCATTTACTAAATTCTACCGTTTTGATGTATTTGCTTCTTCGGAAGCAGTTTTTGGTAGAAAAGTTCTTCAGGCAGCTGTTTCAGTTTGATTCTTCTGCTTTTGATTTAAGTTTTTTTCTTTCAAATGAAATAAGTTATATTTTTGGGTTGTGGATTTTTTTTTTCAGCAGATTATGGCTGTTTATATTTTATTCCCTCCCTCTCTAGTGACTCTTGAGTGGAGATCCACATCTTGGGTATTGATATCCCATATGTCACTAGCTCATGGACTCTTGCCAATTACTTGAAAGAAAACATAATTTATGTAAGAACTTACCTGATAAATTAATTTCTTTCATATTGGCAAGAGTCCATGAGGCCCACCCTTTTTATGGTGGTTATGATTTTTTGTATAAAGCACAATTATTTCCAAATTTCCTTTGTTGATGCTTTTCTACTCCTTTCTTTATCATCCCACTGCTTGGCTATTCGTTAAACTGAATTGTGGGTGTGGTGAGGGGTGTATTTATAGGCATTTTGAGGTTTGGGAAACTTTGCCCCTCCTGGTAGGATTGTATATCCCATATGTCACTAGCTCATGGACTCTTGCCAATATGAAAGAAATGAATTTATCAGGTAAGTTCTTACATAAATTATGTTTTTCTATTTGAAAAACTAAGGAATTCCTAATTTAATTTGGTCTAGCACAGTTTCAGGTTAGCGTGCGAGTGATAGCTGTTAGGTATTTTTTTACCGTGCGCCCCGTATAAGTCTATGGGGAGAAGAAGTAAGCACAGTTGCAATATCCTGAAGGTAGGGCTCTAACCTTTTTACTTTGAACTTAGAATATGCGCGCTAACCCGGCCGCAATACATTTTTACTTTGAATGCAGTTTGCATGCCACTTGTAATCTGGCACATAGTAAGCTAGGATCAGTGATGCACAAATCATAAAATGTATGCAGTAGAATGTCCTTTTAACTTTGAAATGTTCCTTGTGTTTGCATATCCAGAGTTTATTCAGAGTACTGTCATAAAGTGCTGAGCCTTAGAATTCAAAACCCTTTTAAAGATATTAAAAGTCTTACATAGATGATGATCCTCATCACTGTGTTATGTATGTATGGGCCCTTTTTCCTGTCTGGAGTAGCAGGAAATTCCTGAGTCTTATAAACTTCTATTTCCTGAAAAACTTATTTCTGATTCATTTCACATATTTGTGCAGATGAAGAAAAAATTATTATCTCTGTTACTATAAAAATACACTTTTTCAGGGTTCTGATCACCCCCTGAGTTCTGTCTCAGCTGCTATATGCCATTGATTGCCAGTCATGCAGACACCCAACATATAAAAGTATCCCCTTGTAATAAGACACAACCTGTCTGAATGTGAGAGATGTAGGATAAGTAGCAGCACAGTCACTTAAAGGGATATTAACACTTTGAGATGGTAATATAAAATGATAAATCGTATATATAACAAATAATCTGCAATATACTTTCATTATTTATTTTGTCCCATTTTCCTGTAAATCTATTCTGAAATTGTGAGCTTTTCCGTTGCTGTTAGAAATGGAAGTGTAGAACACTGTTATATTCCACACAGCCATTGGATGCACACTCTAGTGACCTATTTATAACTGTCCCTAATTGGCCACAGCTGAGAAGGTAACCTAAGTTACAACATGGCAGCTCCCATTGTTTTATAGACACTAAAACTTTACACTTATTTTGTCAATATTTAAACAGCTAATGAAACTATAAAAAATACATGTACATGTTATTCTTAGACTCATCTTTTCTTTGAATGCATCATTCTATCTAGCATTTAGTTAGTGTTTAATGTCCCTTTAAAGGGACACTCAATGCAGTATAATTGCATAATTAACAAGTGCATAATTTAAAAGACAATGCAATAAAATTTACTCTGTATCATGTGACAGATATCAACCAATCACAGACTAGCATACGTATACCCTGGGAGCTTGTGCACATTCTCAGTAGGATTTTGATCCCCAGAAAGTGTGAATATAAAAGACTGTGCAAAATTTGATAATGGAAGGTAAATTGTAAAGTGTCTTAAAACTGCATGCTCTATCTGATTCATGAAAGTTTATTTTGACTTAAGTATTAAAGGGACATGAAACCCAACAATTTTCTTTCTTGATTTAGATAGAGCTTATAATTTTAAACAACTTTCCAATTTACTTCTATTATCTAATTTGCGTAATTATCTTGGTATTATTTGTTGAAAAAGCAGCAATGCACTATTGGGAGCAGGTTAACGTACTGTGTGAACCAATAACATGAGGCATATTGTGCAGCCACCAATAAGCAGCTCCTGAGCCTATATAGATATCCTTTTCAACAAGGGATACCAAGACAACTAAACAAAGAAGATAATAGAAGTAAATTGGAAAGTTCTTTAAAATCACATGCCCTATATTTTTTGGTTTCATGTCACTTGAACTTGATACATATCTTTTTTTTTTTTTTTTTTTTTTTTAACATTTAACACCAAAAAAAAAATGTGAATCAGATTACATGTCTGCAAAAGGAGGTACCCTGTGCCCACAGTCTGTGAGGTGGTCTGACCCCCTATTACTTTATATAGTGACACTGTTTAACCCACCAGTACTGTATATAGTGAGTCAGTGACACAGTCTGTGATCTGCCGGTGAGATGGCGGCCTGACCCTACCCGTCCCAGTACTTTATAAACTGACCACAGTAGTCTGTGACATGGTCCAGCCCCCCCGTACTGTAAATAGTGTTACTGTATAGTGACACTGTTTACTCCCCACCCCCCCATGCTGTAGTAACAAGGTCTGTAATTTGCTGGTTCCACAAACTTACACACACACACACATATATTCATAAATACACACACAGTCACATGCACACACACACACACACACACACACACACATAAATACACAGTCACATGCATACATACATACACACACACACAGTCACATACATACATACACACACACACAGTCACATACATACATACACACGCACACACACACACACAGTCACATACATACATACACACACACATGCATAAATACACACACAGTCACATGCATACATACACACACACACACACACACACACACATAGTCACATACATACATACACACACATACATGCATAAATACACACACAGTCACATGCATACATACACACACACACACACACACACACACACACACAGTCACATACATACACACACACATACATGCATAAATACACACACAGTCACATACATACATATATACACACACACACAGTCAAATACATACACACACATACATGCATAAATACACACACAGTCACATACATACATATATACACACACACACACACACACACATAAACACCAATGGGTAAAACAGAAAGACTAACCCCTGTAGTCAGAGAAACTAGTGAAGCATCATGTCACACTCACATGATATCAGTGCAGGCAGTGGCAGGTCAACGTTTTTTATTGAGAATAAAAATATATATATATTTTTTTTAAGCTGGGCCCCCACCCTCGGGGCCCAGTCGTAGTTCCGCCCCTACCCACCTCCTTCTAGTCATGGTTGCCGCCATGTTGTAATCTGTCTTTCACTGAATTGCAGTGATGAGCGTTAGATGGCAGCACCAATGAATGAGTAGAGGGAGGTGCATGAACTGCATTTAGTGCTTAGTGTCCCTTTAAGAGATAGCCAATGTACATCATAAAATATATTATTAGATTAAAAGAGAAGTAGAGAATTGGACAATTAGATAATTAATGCTTTCTGTGATCCAAGTGTGTGTTTTTTATCCCAAACCTTGCTTTTACGTATTTCTTGGTTATGCTACCACCAATAGCTTAATATAATATTTTGTAAGTGTGAGAGAAAACCTCACTTATGCTTATAAATACTAATAAATCAACTGCTTCACATTTAAAGGGATACTAAACCCAATGTTTTTCTTTCGTGATTCAGATAGAGCATGCAATTTTAAGCAACTTTCTAATTTGCTCCTATTATCAATTTTTATAAGTTCTCTTGGTATCTTTATTTGAAAAAAATCAGGAATCTAAGTTAAGGAGCCGGCCTATTTTTGGTTCAGCACCCTAGATAGTGCTGGCTGATTGGTGGCTACATACATCATATAATATATATACATTTAGCCACCAATCAGCAAGCACTACCAAGGTGCTTGCTTGGCTATATGTCTATTGAGACTGTAAGAAATGTGTACATTGAGGTAAGCTTCCCAAAATTTCTGGAGAATTCTACCTACTGCAAACGGGCACCAGATACTTCAAGAACATGAATATGATACTAATTTGACTGTTAAAATTGCAATTTCTACCATTCCAATAAAGTTAAATAACAAGCAAGCCTACTTCAATAAATTAACTGTGACCTGGCCCTGTTCTAATAAACATTAAAGGGACATTATACACCAATTTTCATATAAATGCAATAATAGACACTACTATTAAGAATAATATGCACAGATACTGATATAAAAATCCTGTATAAAACCATTTAAAAACTTACTTAGAAGCTTCCAGTTTAGCTCTGTTTAAAAGGTTACTGGAACACCCACTGCAAGTAAGAAATATCAGACATCCCCCCTCCCCCTTTACACAAACAGAAGCAAGCTGGAGTAGGTATACATCGGTATTCTCCAAAAACTTTGGGGCTTGGTCAAGAGTCTAAAAATCAGAGCAATGTTATTTAAAAATAAGCAAAACTATCCATTTTAAAAAAAAAAACACAAAACTTTATTGGCTATATAAATAGATCACCTACAAAACATTTATGCAAAGAAAAAACATAATGTCCCTTTAACAGCTGATCTATCCCCCTAAACTGATCATCGTAAAGTCTATCGCTGAAAGTGCTGCATGATGCATTGGCCTCATCTCAATAGTGCTCCTACATCTAAGTAAACCCCTCTACTATTAAAAATCTAGTTTGTCTAGAGACCCCCAATAAAGATAAGCTTCTAGTAGACAAGTCCCTCGCTTAAAAATATATATATTCATTTTGTCTGTTTAGTCAGGTGATAACTGTACTGACAGTGAACACATTGCAAGAAAAAAAAGTGCTTTTATTTCTGTATTGAACTATTGGGCCTCGCTAATCTATATTATAACCCCCAAAAGCCCGTATGAGTCCCTATTTCACATGTGGCTACCCTTGATAATTTAGTAAAGTGATCAAATTAACAGTAGTGGTCACTGGACTATTTTCAATATTATTTACTGAAATCTATGCAAAATGTATAAATTTTTCTCTTGTTAAGTGTATCCAGTCCACGGATCATCCATTACTTGTGGGATATTCTCCTTCCCAACAGGAAGTTGCAAGAGGATCACCCACAGCAGAGCTGCTATATAGCTCCTCCGCTCACTGCCATATCCAGTCATTCTCTTGCAACTCTCAACTAAGATGGAGGTCGTAAGAGGACTGTGGTGTTTTATACTTAGTTTATTTCTTCAATCAAAAGTTTGTTATTTTTAAATGGTACCGGAGTGTACTGTTTATCTCAGGCAGTATTTAGAAGAAGAATCTGCCTGCGTTTTCTATGATCTTAGCAGAAGTAACTAAGATCCTTTGCTGTTCTCACATATTCTGAGGAGTGAGGTAACTTCAGAGGGGGAATAGCGTGCAGGTTATCCTGTAATAAGGTATGTGCAGTTAAAATATTTTTCTAGGGATGGAATTTGATAGAAAATGCTGCTGATACCGAAGTAATGTAAGTAAAGCCTTAAATGCAGTGATAGCGACTGGTATCAGGCTTATTAATAGAGATACATACTCTTATAAAAGTGTATTTTAAAACGTTTACTGGCATGTTTAATCGTTTTTTACATATGTTTGGTGATAAAACTTATTGGGGCCTAGTTTTTTCCACATGGCTGGCTTGAATTTTGCCTAGAAACAGTTCCCTGAGGCTTCCCACTGTTGTAATATGAGTGGGTGGGGCATATTTTGGCGTTTTTTTGTACAGCAAAAATTACAGACACAGACATCCAGCTTCTTCCTGCATGATCCAGGACTTCTCTGAAGGGCTAAAAAGGCTTCAAAAGTCGTATTGAGGGAGGTAAAAAGCCACAGTAGAGCTGTGGCAGTTGTGACTGTTTAAAAAACGTTTTTGTCATTTGTTATTCCGTTTTTGGTATTAAGGGGTTAATCATCCATTTGCAAGTGGGTGCACTGCTCTGCTAACTTATTACATACACTGTAAAAATTTCGTTAGTGTAACTGCATTTTTTCACTGTTATTTCAAAATTTGGGAAAATTTGTGTTTCTTAAAGGCGCAGTAACGTTTTTTATATTGCTTGTAAACTTGTTTTAAAGTGTTTTCCAAGCTTGCTAGTCTCATTGCTAGTCTGTTTAAACATGTCTGACACAGAGGAACCTACTTGTTCATTATGTTTGAAAGCCATGGTGGAGCCCCATAGGAGAATGTGTACTAAATGTATTGATTTCACCTTAAACAGTAAAGATCAGTCTTTTTCTATAAAAGAATTATCACCAGAGGGTTCTGTCGAGGGGGAAGTTATGCCGACTAACTCTCCCCACGTGTCAGACCCTTCGCCTCCCGCTCAGGGGACGCACGCTAATATGGCGCCAATTACATCAGGGACGCCCATAGCGATTACCTTGCAGGACATGGCTGCAATCATGAATAATACCCTGTCAGATGTATTATCTAGATTGCCTGAATTAAGAGGCAAGCGCGATAGCTCTGGGGTTAGGAGAGATACAGAGCGCGCAAATGCTGTTAGAGCCATGTCTGATACTGCGTCACAGTATGCAGAACATGAGGACGGAGAGCTTCAGTCTGTGGGTGACATCTCTGACTCGGGGAAACCTGATTCAGAGATTTCTAATTTTAAATTTAAGCTTGAGAACCTCCGTGTATTGCTTGGGGAGGTATTAGCTGCTCTGAATGACTGTAACACAGTTGCAATTCCAGAGAAATAGTGTAGGCTGGATAGATACTATGCGGTGCCGGTGTGTACTGACGTTTTTCCTATACCTAAAAGGCTTACAGAAATTATTAGCAAGGAGTGGGATAGACCCGGTGTGCCCTTTTCCCCACCTCCTATATTTAGAAAAATGTTTCCAATAGACGCCACTACACGGGACTTATGGCAGACGGTCCCTAAGGTGGAGGGAGCAGTTTCTACTTTAGCAAAGCGTACCACTATCCCGGTTGAGGACAGTTGTGCTTTCTCTTGTTAAGTGTATCCAGTCCACGGATCATCCATTACTTATGGAATATATTCTCCTTCCCAACAGGAAGCTGCAAGAGTCCACCCACAGCAAAGCTGCTATATAGCTCCTCCCCTAACTGCCATATTCAGTCATTCTCTTGCAAGCCTCAACATAGATAGGAGGTTGTGAGAGTCTGTGGTGCTTTCTACTTAGTTTATTCTTCAATCAAAAGTTTGTTATTTTTAAATGGCACCGGAGTGTGCTGTTTATCTCAGGCAGTATTTGGAAGAAGAATCTGCCTGCGTTTTTCTATGATCTTAGCAGACGTAACTAAGATCCATTTGCTGTTCTCACACATTCTGAGGAGTGAGGTACTTCAGAGGGGGAATGGCGTGCAGGTTTTCCTGCAGATAAGGTATGTGCAGTAAAATATTTTTCTAGGAATGGAATTGACTAAGAAAATACTGCTGATACCGAAGTAATGTAAGTAAAGCCTTAAATGCAGCGATAGCGACTGGTATCAGGCTTATTAATAGAGATACATACTCTTGTAAAAATGTGTTTTAAAACGTTTGCTGGCATGTTTAATCGTTTTTTAACATATGTTTGGTGATAAAACTTATTGGGGCCTAAGTTTTTTCCACATGGCTGGCTTAAATTTTGCATAGAAACAGTTTCCTGAGGCTTTCCACTGTTATAGTATAAAAGTTACAGTTGGTGCAGTTAAAATTACAAACAGTGACATTCAGCTTCCCTCAGCAGTCCCCTGCATGCTATAGGACATCTCTGAAGGGCTCAAAAGGGCTTCAAAAGTAGGAGCTGTTATGACTGTTTAAAACATATTTTTCGTTTTGTTAATCTGTTTTTTGTATTAAGGGGTTAATCATCCATTTGCAAGTGGGTGCAATGCTCTGCTAACTTGTTACATACACTGTAAAAATTTTGTTAGTTTAACTGCCTTTTTTCACTGTTATTTCAAATTTTGGCAAAATTTGTTTCTCTTAAAGGCACAGTAACGTTTTATATATTTGCTTGTTAACTTGATTTAAAGTGTTTTCCAAGCTTACTAGTCTCATTATTAGTCTGTTCTAACATGTCTGACATAGAGGAAGCTCTGTGTTCATTATGTTTTAAAGCCATGGTGGAACCCCATCTTAGAATGTGTACCAGATGTACTGATTTCATGTTAAACAATAAAGATCATTTTTTGTCTTTAAAAACATTATCACCAGAGGATTCTGTCGTGGGGGTAGTTATGCCGACTAACTCTCCCCACGTGTCAGACCTTTTTGACTCCCGCTTTAGGGACTCACGCTCAAATGGCGCCAAGTACATCAAGGGCACCCATAGCGTTTCTTTACCAGGGGATTCTGTCGAGGGGAAAGTTATGCCGACTAACTCTCCCCACGTGTCAGACCCTTCGACTCCCGCTTCAGGGACTCACGCTCAAATGGCGCCAAGTACATCAAGGGCGCCCATAGCGTTTATTTTACAAGACATGGCAAAGGTGGTGAATAATATTCTGGCAGCAGTATTAGTCAGACTACCTGAAATTAAAGGAAAGCAGTTAGCTCTGGGGGTAGATACAGAGCATACAGACGCTTTAAGAACCATGTATGATACTACCTCACAATATGCTTAGTCTGTGGGTGATTTTTTTTTTTTTGACTCAGGGAAGATGATTTAACCTGATTCTGATATTTCTACATTTAAAATTTATGCTTGAGAACCTCCACTTGTTGCTCAGGGAGGCTTTGGCTGCTCTGAATGAATGTGTACAATCGCAGGGCCAGAGAAATTGTGTAGACTGGATAAATAATATGCAGTGCCGGTGTGTACTGATGTTTTTCCAATACCTAAAGAGGTTTACTAAAAAGTTTTTTAATAAGGAATGGGATAGACCAGGTGTGCCGTTCTCTTCCCCTCCTATTTTTTAGAAGAATGTTTTCTAATAGTTACCACCACACGGGACTTCTGGCAGACAGTTCCTAAGGTGGAGAGAAGAGTTTCTACTCTAGCTAAGCGTACCACTACCTCTGACGAGGACAGTTGTGCTTTTTAGATCCAATGGATAAAAAATGTTTATTCAACAGGGTTTTATCCTGCAGCCCCTTGCATACATTGCTTCTGTCACTGCTGCTGCGGCGTTCTGGGTTGAGTCTCTTGATGAGGCTTTACAGTTAAGCGACTCCATTGGATGAATATATTTGACAAGCTTATGCTAGCCAATTCCTTTGTTTTCTGATGCCTTGTTCATTTGACTAGACTAACGGCTAAGAATTCTGTTTTTTACTATACTGGCGCGCAGAGCGCTATGGCTTATATCATGGTCAGCTGTCGTGACTTTAATAAATAAGCTACTTAACTTCCCTTCAAGGGGCAGACCCTATTCGGGCCTGGTTTGAAGGAGATTATTGCTTATATCACTGGAGGAAAAGGTCATGCCCTTCCTCAGGATAGGTCTAAATCAAGGGCAAAAAAAAAAAAAAAAAAAAGTCTAATTTTCGTACCTTTTAAAAACTTCAGGGCAGGTGTGGCATCCTCTTCCTCTAAGGCAAAACAAGAGGGAATTTTTGCTCAGTCCAAGGCGGTCTGGAGACAATCGGACCTGGAACAAAGATAAGCAGGCCAAGGAGCCTGCTGCTGCCTCTAAGGCAGCATGAAGGAACGGACCCCTATCCGGTAACGGATCCTATAGGGGGCAGACTTTCATTCTTTGCCCAGGATCCCTAGGCATTGGAATTTATATCCCAGAGATATCTTCTGGATTTCAAAGATTCCCCCCCAAAAAAAGGGGAGATTTCGCCTTTCACAATTATCTGCAAACCAGATAAAGAAGGAGGCATTCTTACATTGTGTACGAGATCCATCCAGTTCCAAGAGAGGAACAGGGACAGAGTTTTTACTCAAATCTGTTTGTGGTTCCCAAGGAGAGGGAACCTTCAGACCTATTTTGGATCTAAAGATCTTAAACAAATTCCTCAGAATTCCGTCATTTAAGATGGAAACTATTCGTACCATCTTAACTATGATCCAGGAGAGTCAATAGAGGACTACAATGGATTTGAAGGATGCTTATCCTCACATTGTGATGCATAAAGATCACCATCGTTTTTTCAGGTTTGCCTTTCTAGACAGGCATTACCAGTTTGTAGCTCTTTCCTTTGGGATATCTACAGCCCCAAGAATCTTTATGGAGGTTCTGGGGTCGCTTTGGCGGTCCTTAGACCGCGGGGCATAGAAGTGGCCCCTTATTTAGACGACATCCTGATACAGGCGTCAAACATCCAAATTGCCCAGTCTCATACGGACGTAGTACTGGCATTTCTGAGATCACATGGGTGGAAAGTGAACAAGGAAAGAGTTCTCTATCCCCAATCTCAAGGGTTTCCCTCCTAGGGACTCTGATAGATTCTGTAGAAATGAAAATTTACCTGACGGAGTCCAGGTTGTCAAAGTTTCTAAATTTCTGCCGTGTTTTTTTCATCCCATCCGCGCCCTTCGGTGGCTCAGTACATGAATGAAATCGGCTTAATGGTAGCGGCAAGGGACATAGTACCGTTTGCACGTCTACATTTCAGACCGCTGCAACTATGCATGCTCAGTCAGAGGAACTGGGATTACACAGATTTGTCCCCCTGTTAAACCTGGACCAAGAGACCAGAGATTCTCTTCTCTGGTGACTATGTCGGGTCCATCTGTCCAAGGGTATGACCTTCCGCAGGTCAGATGGGACAATTGTTACAATAGATGCCAGCCTTTTAGGTTGGGATGCAGTCTGGAACTCCCTGAAGGCTCAGGGATAGTGGACTTAGGAGGAGACCCTCCTTCTAATAAATATTCTGGAACTGGGAGTGATATTCCATGCTCTTCAGACTTGGCCTCAGTTAGCAACTCTGAGGTACATCATACTCAGTCGGACAATATACACGACTGTGGCTTACATCAGCCATCAAGGGGGAACAGAAGTTCCCTAGCGATGTTAGAAGTCTTACAATAATTCACTGGACAGAGACTCACTCTTGTCTATCAGCTATCCATATCCCAGGTGTTGAGAACTGGGAGGTGGATTTTCTAAGTCGTCAGACTTTTCTTCCGGGGGAGTGGGATTTCCTCCGGAGGTCAAGACCAAGCAGGAGAGGGCTTTGGTGTTTTTGACAGCGCCTGCGTAGCCACGCAGGACCTGGTATGCAGATCTGGTGGACATGTCATCCTTTCCATCACGGTCTCTGCTTCAGAGACAGGTCCCTCTACCTCAGGGTCCTTTCAACCATCTAAATAGAATCAATCTGAGATGGACTGCCTGGAGACTGAACGCTTGATGTTATCAAAGCATGGCTTCTCCGAGTCAGTCATTGATACCTTAATACAGACATGAAAGCCTGTCTCTAGGAAAATTGAACATAGATATGGTGTAAATATCTGATTGTTATGAATCCAAGGGTTACTCATGGAGTAAAGTCTGGATTCCCAGGATATTATCTTTTCTCCAAGATGTTTTTGAGAAAAGGGTTGTCAGCTAATTCCTTAAAAGGGGACAGATTTTTACTCTGTCTATTTTTTTGCACAAGCGTCTGGCAGGTATTCTAGACGTTCAGGCATTTGGTCAGGCTTTGGTTGGATCCAAGCCTGTGTTTAAAACTGTTGCTCCGCCATGGAGCTTAAACCTGATTCTTAAGGTTCTTCAAGAAGTTCCGTTTGAACCTTTTTTGTTCCATAGATATCAATCTTTATCTTGGAAAGTTCCTTTTGGGTAGCTAATTCCTTGACTCGTAGAGTCTCCAAGTTATCTGTGTTACAATGTGATTCTCCTTATCTGGTCCTTCGTACGGATAAGGTAGTCCTGCGTACCAACCTGGGTTTTTTCCTAAGGTGGTATCTAACAAGTACATCACTCAAGAGATAGTTGTTCCATGCTTGTATCCTAATCCTTCCTCAAAGAAGGAACGTCTATTACACAATATTGGACGTGGTTTGTGCTTTAAAGTTTTACTTACAAGCTACTACAGTTTTCATCAAACGTTCACCTTGTTTGTTGTCTATTCTGGACAGAGGAGAGGTCAAAAGACCTCAGCAGCCTCTCTGTCTTTTTGGTTAAAAAGCATAATTCATTTAGCTTATGAGACTGCTGGACAGCAGCCTCCTGAAGGGATTACAGCTCATTCTACTAGAGCTGTGGTTTTCACTTGGGCCTTTTTTAAATGTGGCTTCTGTTGAACAGATTTACAAGACGGAGTCTTGGTCTGCGCTTCATACTTTTCAAATTTAACAAATTTGATACCTTGCTTCTTCGGAGGCTATTTTTGGGAGAAAGGGTTTTTTACAGGCAGTGGTAACTTCCGTTTAAGTACCTGCCTTGTCCCTCCCATCATCCGTGTACTTTAGCTTTGGTATTGGTATTCCATAAGTAATGGATGATCCGTGGACTGGATACACTTAACAAGAGAAAACATAATTTATGCTTACCTGATAAATTTATTTCTCTTGTAGTGTATCCAGTCCACGGCCCGCCCTGTCACTTTAAGGCAGGTAATTTTTTCATTTGAACTACAGTCACCACTGCACCCTATGGTTTTTCCTTTCTCTGCATGTTTTCGGTCGAATGACTGAATATGGCAGTTAGGGGAGGAGCTATATAGCAGCTTTGCTGTGGGTGGACTCTTGCAGCTTCCTGTTGGGAAGGAGAATATATTCCATAAGTAATGGATGATCCGTGGACTGGATACACTACAAGAGAAATAAATTTATCAGGTAAGCATAAATTATGTTTTTTCAGATCCAATGGATAAAAAATTGGAGGCTTACCTTAAGAAAATGTTTATTCAACAAGGTTTTATTTTACAGCCCCTTGCATGCATTGCGCCTGTCACTGCTGCGGCGGCATTCTGGTTTGAGGCCCTGGAAGAGGCCATCCAGACAGCTCCATTGAATGAAATTATTGACAAGCTTAGAACGCTTAAGCTAGCTAACTCATTTGTTTCTGATGCCATTGTTCATTTGACTAAACTAACGGCTAAGAATTCCGGATTCGCCATCCAGGCGTGTAGGGCGCTATGGCTTAAATCCTGGTCAGCTGACGTGACTTCAAAGTCTAAATTACTCAACATTATTTTCAAGGGGCAGACCTTATTCGGGCCTAGCTTGAAGGAAATTATTGCTGACAATACTGGAGGCAAGGGTCATACCCTTCCTCAGGACAGGGCCAAATCAAAGGCCAAACAGTCTAATTTTCGTGCCTTTCGAAATTTCAAGGCAGGAGCAGCATCAACTTCCTCCGCTTCAAAACAAGAGGGAACTGTTGCTCATTCCAGACAGGCCTGGAAACCTAACCAGTCCTGGAACAAGGGCAAGCAGGCCAGAAAGCCTGCTGCTGCCCCCAAGACAGCATGAAGGAACGGCCCCCTATCCGGAAACGGATCTAGTGGGGGGCAGACTTTCTCTCTTCGCCCAGGCGTGGGCAAGAGATGTTCAGGATCCCTGGGCGTTGGAGATCATATCTCAGGGATATCTTCTGGACTTCAAAGCTTCTCCTCCACAAGGGAGATTTCATCTTTCAAGGTTATCAGCAAACCAGATAAAGAAAGAGGCATTCCTAAGCTGTGTGCAAGACCTCCTAGTAATGGGAGTGATCCATCCAGTTCCGCGGACGGAACAAGGACAGGGATTTTATTCAAATCTGTTTGTGGTTCCCAAGAAAGAGGGAACCTTCAGACCAATCTTGGATCTAAAGATCTTAAACAAATTCCTCAGAGTTCCATCATTCAAAATGGAAACTATTCGGACCATCCTACCCATGATCCAAGAGGGTCATTACATGACCACAGTGGACTTAAAGGATGCCTACCTTCACATACCGATTCACAAAGATCATCATCGGTTCCTAAGGTTTGCCTTTCTAGACAGGCATTACCAATTTGTAGCTCTTCCCTTCAGGTTGGCCACTGCCCCGAGAATTTTTACAAAGGTTCTGGGCTCACTTCTGGCGGTTCTAAGACCGCGAGGCATAGCGGTGGCTCCGTATCTAGACGACATCCTGATACAGGCGTCAAGCTTTCAAATTGCCAAGTCTCATACAGAGATAGTTCTGGCATTTCTGAGGTCGCATGGGTGGAAAGTGAACGTGGAAAAGAGTTCTCTATCACCACTCACAAGAGTCTCCTTCCTAGGGACTCTTATAGATTCTGTAGAGATGAAAATTTACCTGACGGAGTCCAGGTTATCAAAACTTCTAAATGCTTGCCGTGTCCTTCATTCCATTCCACGCCCGTCAGTGGCTCAGTGCATGGAAGTAATCGGCTTAATGGTAGCGGCAATGGACATAGTGCCATTTGCGCGCCTGCATCTCAGACCGCTGCAATTATGCATGCTAAGTCAGTGGAATGGGGATTACTCAGATTTGTCCCCTCTACTAAATCTGGATCAAGAGACCAGAGATTCTCTTCTCTGGTGGCTTTCTCAGGTCCATCTGTCCAAGGGTATGACCTTTCGCAAACCAGATTGGACAATTGTAACAACAGATGCCAGCCTTCTAGGTTGGGGGCGCAGTCTGGAACTCCCTGAAGGCTCAGGGATCGTGGACTCAGGAGGAGAAACTCCTCCCAATAAATATTCTGGAGTTAAGAGCAATATTCAATGCTCTTCTAGCTTGGCCTCAGTTAGCAACACTGAGGTTCATCAGATTTCAGTCGGACAACATCACGACTGTGGCTTACATCAACCATCAAGGGGGAACCAGGAGTTCCCTAGCGATGTTAGAAGTCTCAAAGATAATTCGCTGGGCAGAGTCTCACTCTTGCCACCTGTCAGCGATCCACATCCCAGGCGTAGAGAACTGGGAGGCGGATTTTCTAAGTCGTCAGACTTTTCATCCGGGGGAGTGGGAACTCCATCCGGAGGTGTTTGCTCAACTGGTCCATCGTTGGGGCAAACCAGAACTGGATCTCATAGCGTCTCGCCAGAACGCCAAGCTTCCTTGTTACGGATCCAGGTCCAGGGACCCGGGAGCAACGCTGATAGATGCTCTAGCAGCTCCTTGGTTCTTCAACCTGGCCTATGTGTTTCCACCGTTTCCTCTGCTCCCTCGACTGATTGACAAAATCAAACAGGAGAGAGCATCAGTGATTCTGATAGCGCCTGCGTGGCCACGCAGGACTTGGTATGCAGACCTAGTGGACATGTCATCTCTTCCACCATGGACTCTGCCTCTGAGGCAGGACCTTCTAATACAAGGTCCTTTCAATCATCCAAATCTAATTTCTCTGAGACTGACTGCATGGAGATTGAACGCTTGATTCTATCAAGGCGTGGCTTCTCCGAGTCAGTCATTGATACCTTAATACAGGCTCGGAAGCCTGTCACCAGGAAAATCTACCATAAGATATGGCGTAAATATCTTTATTGGTGTGAATCCAAGAGTTACTCATGGAGTAAGGTTAGGATTCCTAGGATATTGTCTTTTCTCCAAGAGGGTTTGGACAAAGGCTTATCAGCTGGTTCTTTAAAAGGACAGATCTCTGCTCTGTCTATTCTTTTGCACAAGCGTCTGGCAGAAGTTCCAGACGTCCAGGCATTTTGTCAGGCTTTGGTTAGGATTAAGCCTGTGTTTAAAACTGTTGCTCCCCCGTGGAGCTTAAACTTGGTTCTTAAAGTTCTTCAGGGAGTTCCGTTTGAACCCCTTCATTCCATTGATATTAAACTTTTATCTTGGAAAGTTCTGTTTTTGATGGCTATTTCCTCGGCTCGAAGAGTCTCTGAGTTATCTGCCTTACATTGTGATTCTCCTTTTCTGATTTTTCATTCAGACAAGGTAGTTCTGCGTACCAAACCTGGGTTTTTACCTAAGGTGGTTTCTAACAGGAATATCAATCAAGAGATTGTTGTTCCATCATTGTGTCCTAATCCTTCTTCAAAGAAGGAACGTCTTTTGCATAATCTGGACGTAGTCCGTGCCTTGAAGTTTTACTTACAGGCTACTAAAGATTTTCGTCAAACATCTGCCCTGTTTGTCGTTTACTCTGGACAGAGGAGAGGTCAAAAAGCTTCGACAACCTCTCTCTCCTTTTGGCTTCGGAGCATAATACGCTTAGCCTATGAGACTGCTGGACAGCAGCCCCCTGAAAGGATTACAGCTCATTCTACTAGAGCTGTGGCTTCCACCTGGGCCTTTAAAAATGAGGCTTCTGTTGAACAGATTTGCAAGGCTGCGACTTGGTCTTCGCTTTACAAATTTGACACTTTTGCTTCTTCGGAGGCTGTTTTTGGGAGAAAGGTTCTACAGGCAGTGGTTCCTTCCGTTTAAGTTCCTGCCTTGTCCCTCCCATCATCCGTGTACTTTAGCTTTGGTATTGGTATCCCACAAGTAATGGATGATCCGTGGACTGGATACACTTAACAAGAGAAAACATAATTTATGCTTACCTGATAAATTTATTTCTCTTGTAGTGTATCCAGTCCACGGCCCGCCCTGTCCTTTTAAGGCAGGTCTAAATTTTAATTAAACTACAGTCACCACTGCACCCTATGGTTTCTCCTTTCTCGTCTTGTTTCGGTCGAATGACTGGATATGGCAGTGAGGGGAGGAGCTATATAGCAGCTCTGCTGTGGGTGATCCTCTTGCAACTTCCTGTTGGGAAGGAGAATATCCCACAAGTAATGGATGATCCATGGACTGGATACACTACAAGATAAATAAATTTATCAGGTAAGCATAAATTATGTTTGTTTTTTTTTTGTTTTGTTTTTTTTACAGTTTTTGGGGCAGCTATTTCACATGCTATTAATTATAAATATAGTAATGGCATATTGTGAATCTGCTGGGCCTGTTGGAAAAAAAAACTAATATGTAATTTGTGTGGGTCACTCATTGAAATTTGACTTACAATAGGGTTTCAATGTAGGTAGCTAAAAAAGCTCAAAATTGGCTCAGCACTTGGGTGTAAAAAAGGCTTAGCATCGAAAAAAGGGTTAAGTGTTTTTATTTTAAATTAATAGCACTTTATATGGGAGGGGGGGATCTTATACGTAACCAATGAAACCTTTAAATGAGATATTAAAGTAAAAATTAAACTTTCATGACTCAGAGCATGCAATTTTAAGACACTTTTAAATTCACTTCTATATTCAAATGTACATTGTTCTCTTGATAGCCTTTGTTGAAAATCATATGTAGATATTCTCCAGCACTACTGTGACCTAGCTGGTACTTGGTCGGTACATACATTTGTCTTTTGTCCACTGGCTCACCAGATGTGTTTAGCTAGCTTGCAGCAATGCATTTTTTTTTTTATCATTTATTTATTTCCAACAAAGAGTACAATCAAATAAAATTCCACCTTTACATACCACACAAGGTCGGGTGTAACAGCAACAGAAAAGTATGAAACACAAGATAAATAACAAAAAGAAAGGAATACTTTTCCATAAGTGCATTAACTGACTGGAAAGAAAATACTCTCAAATAGCAAAAATTGTACAAAGTGTTGGACTTTTATGAAGCAAATTGGAACACTATATACCCTACCCACATACAGCCCATTCATACGAATAAAAACATAACACACAAAAAAAAAAAGGGAAGGGGAACTCACTAAATTCTCTCTCAGTAGTTTCAACCTTCCAGTTATCCTATATCCCACCAACACACTTCACCTTATATTTCTCTATAGTTAGTTATCCATTAATGTGGAAAAAGATCTAGGGCTACAAAGTCCATAAAAGAGCTTGAAGACAAAAATGGCGTCAGAATAGCTTTTTGTATAGCTAAGGGGTAGGATTTGATAATTGGAAGCCAACCTGCCATAAAAGTTTTTATTCTCTTTTCTGATATAGTTTCTAGATGAACTGACTCCTGATGGATCTGGGATAATCCAGGAGCTGCAGAGGTTTTCCAATGTTTGAGAATTTGATATCTGACAGCTAGTATAATGGTATTTAGAATGTGGACATGAAAGCCCCTATTGCCGGGAGCATCTAACCAGATTATCTCATCAAGTGATAAAATGATAGTTGACTTGTACTGTATATTAAACCAATATTCCACCTTACGCCATAGTTGTATAATTTTTGGGCAATACCAAAACATATGCAAAATATCAGCCTTGGGTTTATTGCAGCGGGGACAAGTCCTGTTGCAGGTAGAATAAAACTTAGCTAATCTTATGGGGGAGATATTTTAATTATTAATAAGTTTTAAATGAGATTCTCTCCAACTCCTAGGAATTTCACATTTTTTTACATTTATCATGCTACGTTTAATTTTACCAAAATCAATTGAAGGGAAAGAGGGGGTCCAAGATAATGTCAATTTGTCTAAAAGCATTAATGTTTGTTTGGACAGCATTATATCATACATAAGGGAAATGGACGGATTCCCTGATGCAAATTTTTGAAAACATAAATTGAGATCTGACCATGCATTCAATTTACTCATGTCCCATTTACGTGTATTAATAAAATGGGGCACCTGTAGATAAGCGAAAAAATTAGATCTAGGTAGCTGAAAATGTTGAGAAAGGATCCCATAGGAGATTAATTGCCCGTCTTGAGGCAGGATCTGACAAATGTATTTGAGCTCTTTTTCGGCCCACTCTCTAAATACTAATTGTTTAAGCCCAGGAGAAAATTGAGGATTTCCCCTAATCGGTAAGAATGCCGAAAAATGTATAATCTACTTCAAAACTTGTACAGCACTTCTGCCAGGCCGCCACAATATTTCTAATAGAGATTAGAGACAATATCTTATTTGGTAAAAGTTGTAGAGGACAATGTAATATTGCTTTCAAAGCACAAGGAGAAACCATATAAGTCTCCATCTCTAGAGATGACACTAACTCTTTTTCAACAATCCAATCCACCGCCGTTTTAGTTAGACAAACCCAATTGTATAATTTAAAGTTAGGAAAAGCAAGGCCTGCTGCTTCAAAGTTTTGCATAAGTCTATCTAGGGAGATACGTGATTTCCTGTTATTCCAAATAAATTTGGAACAGCAGGAATATAATTTGCGCAAATCCTTATTAAGAATAAAAAGCGGAAGATTCTGAAGGGGATAAAGTAAGCGAGGAAAAATAAATGTCTTTATTAGATTAACGCGCGCCGTAATAGAAAGTGGAAATGTTGTCCATAACTCCAAATCCGATATAACCTTAAGAAATAATGGCGAGAGATTAAGCCGATACCAGTTTTTCGGATTTTTATGTAATATTATACCTAAATATGTTATTGCTTCAACCTCCTTAAATGGATGGTCTTGTAGACTATTTCTGGATTTATTAATCCACATGAGTTCACTTTTATTAAAATTGATTTCTCCTGTTAAGTGTGGTCAGTCCACGGGTCATCATTACTTCTGGGATATTATCTCCTCCCCTACAGGAAGTGCAAGAGGATTCACCCAGCAGAGCTGCTATATAGCTCCTCCCCTCTACGTCACCCCCAGTCATTCTCTTGCACCCAACGAATAGATAGGATGTGTGAGAGGACTGTGGTGATTTAATTAGTTTATTACCTTCAATCAAAAGTTTGTTATTTTATAATAGCACCGGAGTGTGTTATTCATTCTCTGGTAGAATTTGAAGAAGAATCTACCTGAGTTTTTTCTATGATTTTAGCCGGAGTAGTTAAGATCATATTGCTGTTTCTCGGCCATCTGAGGAGAGGTAAACTTCAGATCAGGGGACAGCGGGCAGATTAATCTGCAAAGAGGTATGTAGCAGTTTATTATTTTCTGACATGGAATTGATGAGAAAATCCTGCCATACCGTTATAATGTAAACTCAGCCTTAAATGCAGTAGATGTAGCTGGTATCAGGCTGTCATGTATGTATATTTTACACTTCAGTATTCTGGGGAATGGTACTTCACTGGATTTATACTGTATGCATAGTCTTAACCTAATTTGCAGGGACTTGCAATAGGTTTTAAATAACAATTAATTTATTGAGGTTAAACGTTTTTTTGCTGGCATGTAAAAACGTTTATTTCTCTGAGGTACTGGGTGAAAAAATGTTTTGGGCACTATTTTTTCCACTTGGCAATAGTTTTGTTTAAATTAAAGCAGTTTACTGATCTCTCTCACTGTTATGTGTGAGGGGGAGGGGCCATTTTTGGCGCTTTTACTACGCATCAAAAAACTCAGTCAGAGGTTCATTTTCTTCCTGCATGATCCGGTTCATCTCTACAGAACTCAGGGATCTCCAAAGCTTTTTTTGAGGGAGGTAATCATTCACAGCAGAGCTGTGAAGATTGTAGTTGACTGTGATAAAATACGTTTATTTGTGTATTTTTTCTGCTGCCAGGGTTAGTTATCCTTTGCTAATGGGAACAATCCTTTGCTAAAATTGTATATTTCTTACAAAGATTTGATGCTATAACTTATTTATTTTCAACTGTCATAATTTTTTCTGTGCTTCTTATAGGCACAGTTCGTTTTCATATTATTGTAAATTACTTGAAAAGCATTTCCAAGTTGCTAGTTTATTGCTAGTGTGTTAAACATGTCTGATTCAGAGGAAGATACATGTGCTATATGTGCTAATGCCAAAGTGGAGCCCAATAGAAATTTATGTACTAATTGTATTGATGTTACTTTAAATAAAAGTCAATCTGTACAAACTGAACATATTTCACCTAACAACGAGGGGAGAGTTATGCCGACTAACTCGCCTCACGTGTCAGTACCTGCATCTCCCGCTCGGGAGGTGCGTGATATTGTAGCGCCGAGTACATCTGGGCGGCCATTTCAAATCACATTACAGGATATGGCTACTGTTATGACTGAAGTTTTGGCTAAATTACCAGAACTTAGAGGCAAGCGTGATCACTCTGGGGTGAGAACAGAGTGCGCTGATAATATTAGGGCCATGTCAGACACTGCGTCACAGGTGGCAGAACATGAGGACGGAGAACTTCATTCTGTGGGTGACGGTTCTGATCCAAACAGACTGGATTCAGATATTTCAAATTTTAAATTTAAGCTGGAAAACCTCCGTGTATTACTAGGGGAGGTGTTAGCGGCTCTGAATGATTGTAACACAGTTGCAATACCAGAGAAAATGTGTAGGTTGGATAAATATTTTGCGGTACCGGCGAGTACTGATGTTTTTCCTATACCTAAGAGACTTACTGAAATTGTTACTAAGGAGTGGGATAGGCCCGGTGTGCCGTTCTCACCTCCTCCGATATTTAGAAAAATGTTTCCATTAGACGCCACCACACGGGACTTATGGCAAACGGTCCCTAAGGTGGAGGGAGCAGTTTCTACTTTAGCTAAGCGTACCACTATCCCGGTGGAGGATAGCTGTGCTTTTTCAGATCCAATGGATAAAAAATTAGAGGGTTACCTTAAGAAAATGTTTGTTCAACAAGGTTTTATATTGCAACCTCTTGCATGTATTGCGCCTGTCACGGCTGCAGCAGCATTTTGGTTTGAGTCTCTGGAAGAGACACTTGAATCATCTACACTAGATGAGATTACACTCAAACTTAAAACCCTTAAGTTAGCTAACTCATTTATTTCAGATGCCGTAGTACATTTAACTAAACTTACGGCTAAGAATTCCGGATTTGCCATTCAGGCCCGCAGAGCACTGTGGCTAAAATCCTGGTCAGCTGATGTTACTTCTAAATCTAAATTGCTTAATATACCTTTCAAAGGGCAGACCTTATTCGGGCCCGGGTTGAAGGAGATTATCGCTGACATTACAGGAGGTAAAGGCCATGCCCTGCCTCAGGACAAAGCCAAACCTAGGGCTAGACAGTCTAATTTTCGTTCCTTTCGTAATTTCAAAGCAGGAACAGCATCAACTTCCTCTGCACCAAAACAGGAAGGAGCTGTTGCTCGCTACAGACAAGGCTGGAAACCTAACCAGTCCTGGAACAAGGGCAAGCAGACCAGGAAACCTGCTGCTGCCCCTAAGACAGCATGAATCGAGGGCCCCCGATCCGGGACCGGATCTAGTAGGGGGCAGACTTTCTCTCTTCGCCCAGGCTTGGGCAAGAGATGTTCAGGATCCCTGGGCGTTAGAGATCATATCTCAGGGATACCTTCTGGACTTCAAATCCTCTCCCCCAAGAGGGAGATTTCATCTGTCAAGGTTGTCAACAAACCAAATAAAGAAAGAAGCGTTCCTACGCTGCGTACAAGATCTTTTATTAATGGGAGTGATCCATCCAGTTCCGCGGTCGGAACAAGGACAAGGGTTTTACTCAAATCTGTTTGTAGTTCCCAAAAAAGAGGGAACTTTCAGGCCAATCTTGGATTTAAAGATCCTAAACAAATTCCTAAGAGTTCCATCGTTCAAGATGGAAACTATTCGAACAATTTTGCCCATGATCCAAGAGGGTCAGTACATGACCACAGTGGATTTAAAGGATGCTTACCTTCACATACCGATTCACAGAAATCATTACCGGTATCTAAGGTTTGCCTTTCTAGACAGGCATTACCAGTTTGTAGCTCTTCCATTCGGATTGGCTACGGCTCCAAGAATCTTCACAAAGGTTCTGGGTACTCTTCTGGCGGTACTAAGACCGCGAGGAATTTCGGTAGCTCCGTACCTAGACGACATTCTGATACAAGCTTCAAGCTTTCAAACTGCCAAGTCTCATACAGAGTTAGTACTGGCATTTCTAAGGTCGCATGGATGGAAGGTGAACGAAAAGAAGAGTTCTCTCTTTCCACTCACAAGAGTTCCCTTCTTGGGGACTCTGATAGATTCTGTAGAAATGAAGATTTACCTGACAGAAGACAGGTTAACAAAGCTTCAAAATGCATGCCGTGTCCTTCATTCCATTCAACACCCGTCAGTAGCTCAATGCATGGAGGTGATCGGCTTAATGGTAGCGGCAATGGACATAGTACCTTTTGCACGCCTACATCTCAGACCGCTGCAATTGTGCATGCTAAGTCAGTGGAATGGGGATTACTCAGATTTGTCCCCCACTCTGAATCTGAATCAAGAGACCAGAAATTCTCTTCTATGGTGGCTTTATCGGCCACACCTGTCCAGGGGGATGCCATTCAGCAGGCCAGACTGGACAATTGTAACAACAGACGCCAGCCTACTAGGTTGGGGCGCTGTCTGGAATTCTCTGAAGGCTCAGGGACTATGGAATCAGGAGGAGAGTCTCCTTCCAATAAACATTCTGGAATTGAGAGCAGTTCTCAATGCCCTTCTGGCTTGGCCCCAGTTAACAACTCGGGGGTTCATCAGGTTTCAGTCGGACAACATCACGACTGTAGCTTACATCAACCATCAGGGAGGGACAAGAAGCTCCCTAGCAATGATGGAAGTATCAAAGATAATTCGCTGGGCAGAGTCTCACTCTTGCCACCTGTCTGCAATCTACATCCCGGGAGTGGAGAACTGGGAGGCGGATTTCTTAAGTCGTCAGACTTTTCATCCGGGGGAGTGGGAACTTCATCCGGAGGTCTTTGCCCAGATACTTCGACGTTGGGGCAAACCAGAGATAGATCTCATGGCGTCTCGTCAGAACGCCAAGCTTCCTCGCTACGGGTCCAGATCCAGGGATCCGGGAGCGGTTCTGATAGATGCTTTGACAGCACCTTGGACCTTCGGGATGGCTTGTGTGTTTCCACCCTTCCCGATGCTTCCTCGATTGATTGCCAGAATCAAACAGGAGAGAGCATCAGTGATTCTAATAGCACCTGCATGGCCAAGCAGGACTTGGTATGCAGATCTAGTGGACATGTCATCCTGTCCGCCTTGGTCTCTACCTCTGAAACAGGACCTTCTGATCCAGGGTCCATTCAAACATCAAAATCTAACTTCTCTGAAGCTGACTGCTTGGAAATTGAACGCTTGATTTTATCAAAACGTGGTTTTTCTGAGCCAGTTATTGATACCTTAATACAGGCTAGGAAGCCTGTTACCAGAAGGATTTACCATAAAATATGGCGTAAATTCTTATATTGGTGCGAATCCAAGAGTTACTCATGGAGTAAGGTTAGGATTCCAAGGATATTGGCTTTTCTACAAGAAGGTTTAGAAAAGGGGTTATCAGCTAGTTCTTTAAAGGGACAGATTTCAGCTCTGTCCATTCTTTTACACAAACGTCTGTCAGAAGTTCCGGACGTTCAAGCTTTTTGTCAGGCTTTAGCTAGGATCAAGCCTGTGTTTAAAACTGTTGCTCCGCCATGGAGTTTGAACTTAGTTCTTAATGTTTTACAGGGTGTTCCGTTTGAACCCCTTCATTCCATTGATATCAAGTTGTTATCTTGGAAAGTTCTGTTTTTAATGGCTATTTCCTCGGCTCGAAGAGTTTCTGAGTTATCTGCCCTACATTGTGATTCTCCTTATCTGATTTTTCATTCAGACAAGGTAGTTCTGCGTACTAAACCTGGGTTCCTACCTAAGGTGGTCACTAACAGGAATATCAATCAAGAGATTGTTGTTCCATCTTTGTGTCCTAATCCTTCCTCGAAGAAGGAACGTCTGCTACACAATCTAGATGTAGTCCGTGCCCTGAAATTTTATCTACAGGCAACTAAGGATTTTCGTCAAACGTCTTCCCTGTTTGTCGTTTATTCTGGTCAGAGGAGAGGTCAAAAAGCTTCGGCTACCTCTCTCTCTTTTTGGCTTCGTAGCATAATACGATTAGCCTATGAGACTGCTGGACAGCAGCCTCCTGAAAGAATTACAGCTCATTCTACTAGAGCTGTGGCTTCCACTTGGGCCTTTAAGAATGAGGCTTCTGTTGAACAGATTTGCAAGGCTGCAACTTGGTCTTCTCTTCATACTTTTTCCAAATTTTACAAATTTGACACTTTTGCTTCTTCGGAGGCTGTTTTTGGGAGAAAGGTTCTTCAGGCAGTGGTTCCCTCCGTATAAAGAGCCTGCCTGTCCCTCCCGTCATCCGTGTACTTTTGCTTTGGTATTGGTATCCCAGAAGTAATGATGACCCGTGGACTGACCACACTTAACAGGAGAAAACAAAATTTATGCTTACCTGATAAATTCATTTCTCCTGTAGTGTGGTCAGTCCACGGCCCGCCCTGTTTTTTATCGCAGGCTAAAAAATTTTTTGGATTATACTCCAGTCACCACTACACCCTTGGGCTTCTCCTTTCTCGTTGGTCCTTTGGTCGAATGACTGGAGGTGACGTAGAGGGGAGGAGCTATATAGCAGCTCTGCTGGGTGAATCCTCTTGCACTTCCTGTAGGGGAGGAGATAATATCCCAGAAGTAATGATGACCCGTGGACTGACCACACTACAGGAGAAATGAATTTATCAGGTAAGCATAAATTTTGTTTTTGTAGCCCGCAAATGAACTGAACTCGTCTAAACATTGTAATGCGGTTGGAATTGAATGAGAGGAATTCTTTAAAAATAACAGTAAATCATCTGCGTACAGCAGGATCTTAAGAGTATAGGAGCCCATACTGATTCCCTCTAAAACATTTCTTAAACGAGTAGCTAAGGGTTCCAATGCCAGGTTAAATAAGAGGGGAGACAACGGGCAACCCTGCCTTGTTCCACGTCCTAGGATGATTTTTTGAGAGAGATGACCATTAACAATAAGAAACGAGATTGGTTTTCTATAGATTTTCTGAATAAATTGCAAGAATTGATTCTTAAAGCCAAATTCCTGTAGTACTCAAGTAACTAAATGGGCCCATGAGATAGCATTGAATGCCTTTTCGGCATCTAAAGAAAGAATCGCGCAATCATTTACCAAATTCTTTTTTTCCTTCTCATTTAAATAATGAAAGTAATCCAGAAAAGTCACTATTTTCCGTATATTCTTAATGGATGTCCTAGATCTCATAAAACCGGTTTGATCTGTATGAATAATGTTACCCAGCAATAAGGAGAGCCTATCAGATATAATAGCCATCAAAATTTTATAATCTGTGTTCAACACAGATATGGGCCTGTAAGAGGCTGGTTCTTCCGGATTTTTACCTTTTTTAAGAATTAACGTAATGTTGGCAGCTGAGAAGTAAGAAGAGATGGGACTATCTGACTGGAAGTAGCTATTAAACAACCTTTCCAATATAGGAATGATTTCTGGGGCTAGTATCCTATAAAATTCTATCGGAAGGGAATCTGGGCCAGGAGCCTTATTTAATCGCATCTTATCTAACATTTTTTTAATTTCATCTGCCTCAATTGGAGCATTAAGAGATATCAAATCCTCTTCCTGAATTTGAGGTAGCTTTATTTTTTACTTATCCTGACTAGAATATAGTTTCTGATAGTAAGTAAACAGGACTCTACTAATTTCCCTTGAATCCGTATGGCAAACATCATTTTCTTTCATAGCCAAAATATAATTCTTTTTCTTTCTATTTTTTATTAGTTTTGCTAGATGTTTAGTTGAGTCGCCATAAAGACCTCTAAATTGACTGTTAATTTTTTATTCTTCAATTTGAGATTTCTGTTTTAAAAAGACATCTCTTTCTCTTCTCGCCTCCTGGTATTTATTCCAATTACTTATGGAACGCTCCTCGGAAAGTTTCCTATAAGAGTTTCTAACCCTGTTAGATAACTGGAGTTCTCGAGCCCTAGCCTTTTTTTTTTACTATTTATTAGATAACTCATAATTTCACCTCGTAGGACAGCCTTAGCCGCTTCCCAGAAAATCTCAATTCTATCGAGGTAAGCAATGTTATGTGTACAGTAGTCCTTCCATTTCTGCTTAAGCCAATTAGAAAATCTGGGATTATTCAAAAGATATCGCGGGAAATATAGGGATTCCGTTCTTTTTGAGAAATTAGATGAGGAGGGAAAAGTTAGGTAAATTATTGCATGATCGGATATCAATATGTCACCAATTCCTGAAATAGTTTGAGCAATCGATAGAGATTCTGATATTAAAAACAGATCGATCCTAGAAAAGGTTCTATGAGCTCTGGATTCACATGTAAATGTCAAAGAATCTGGGTGTTTAACTCTCCAGATATCCACCAGTTTTAGCTTTGTACAAAACGTTCTAAAATATTTGGCAACTTTTTTGTATTCTTTAGCATCTGTATTGCAGAACCTATCTAATTCTGGGAATAGTGTCATATTAAAATCCCCTGCTAGGATGAGATTCTCCCCTATGTAGGGAAAGATCTTAATTTTTATTTTTTCCCAGAAGCTTTTACTGTTTTTATTGGGCCCATACACATTACATAGGACATATACCACCTGATTGATCTGAATTTGGAGTATTATATATCTAGCCTCTGGATCTTTCTCTATGTGTAAAATTTTGTAATCAAGGTCTTTATGCAACAAAAACGCTACTCCACATTTCCTATCAATACTTGCGGCGGCTACAACTTCACCCACCCACTTAATTTTGAGCTTTACAGCTTCTATGTCAGTAAGATGGGTTTCTTGAATATAGAAGATATCTGGTCTCTTTTTAGCAAGGGTTTTAATTATAAGTTTTCTCTTCATGGGGGAGGATATACCTCCTACATTCCAAGAAAGTATATTTACTCCAGTCATTTCATCAGAACTAAATTTTTTGGCTCAATCATTTCTCCCTTTCCTAAGATCTGGATTTAGCAATATTCCCATATTCTCCTGAGCGAGGAGAGAGATAAAAAAAAGAGAAAAAAATATATATAACTCCCCCAAGCACAAGCCTCATTCATCAACATACATACTACACATGACCTGGCAGACATTAACCTAGTCATGATAAAGCATGACTCCGCTTTATCAATTTTCATTTTGGAATTTTTAAACTAATAAACTTTTTGATATCTGCGATTTCCTGGAAGGCAAGTATAGAATCCCTATCTTCCACTACTACCTTAGCCGGGTAGACCATACGAGCTTTAAATCCATTATTTATTAGCTGTGAGCAAAATGGGGCCATTAACTTCCTCTTCATGGACGTCTCGTTGGAGAAGTCCTGGAAGAGTAAGATCTTGTTATTGCCCAGCTGAAGGGGACTATTCTTTCTAAAAAGTTTCAATAATTCCAATTTATCTTGGAACTTTAATACTTTGAATATGCACATTCTGCTCCTTGCTACACTGTTGGACTGTGTTCTCTTAGGGCCTATCCTGTGTGCTCTTTCTATTATTAAAGGTAAAGACTCTGCTGACATTCCTAACGCTAGAGGTAATTCAAAGGAGGTGAATTTCATTAAATCCTCATATTCTATAGTTTCTGGAAGACCCACAATACGTATGTTATTACGCCTGGAGCGATCTTTCATGTCCTCCAGGCGCAATTGCATATTTTGGATTGTGGTATCCTGCCTTTGAATAATTACTTCCTGCGCATTTACACGGTCTTCAAGGTCAGAAATTCTGTCCTCTGCTTCACCAATTCTAGCAGAAAACTGCCTGACTTCGGTGGAGAGAGTCGCCAGTTCAGTAGCCATACCCGCAATTTCATTTTTAATCACTTCAAATTGAGGCTAATTCACTTAATGTGGAATCAAGACTAATATCATTTGGTTTAGATTTTTTATCTTTTACTTTGGCAGGCATCACCGGTGAGTTTTTTTTCGTCAGTGTGACAAATTTTTCCATAAATTAATCTGAATTTATAAAGTGTACCCCCAGCTAGGGGGAAAAAAAAAGAAAGTAAAAAGTGAAATAGGCCTGTCAAGGTAGTTATACAAGCTAAATTTTTCCACCAGAGAAATGCTCCTCCTTTTTTTTTTTTTTTTTTTTTTTTTTTATATATATATATATTGCTCTATAAAAAAGACATATGAATGTTTCCTAGTTTAGCCACTAGAAAAAATAGACTATGCACAGTGTTTGCACGTAACAATCTCTCCCAGAAAAAAAAAAAATATATAAATCCTAAAGAGCGATGAACCACAGTGTAAAATTTTTTTTTTTTTTTAAAGTCAGCTGTGTTTTTAACCCTTATATATCAATGCAGAAAGGAAATTTTGCAGGTTACAAAAGTTGTCTAAATCATAACAAGTCAGCCTAACAAGCAAAAAAATAGCAAATATTACTTCATTATCAGGTTCAGCATAGAAAAACAGAAGTATAACCTAAATTGGCATTTGTAACACATTCTAGCATATAGATAAACCCTATGTTTAACATGCATACATTGCAGGAGGTGTAAAAGTAACGTATAGTGATAACATGCAAACACATGAACTATGTTCAAACGAAAACTTTGGATTTTACATATGCCAGAGAGATATCCTTAGGATCTTCAAGGATACGAGTTCTTATGTCTCTTAATCAGCTGGTTTTAAAAATAAATTATCGGATTTCCCTCTTTGTTTCACCTTTATCCTTTACTTTTTCCTTTTCCTCCAATCTTTCCTTTTCCCATTAGGTATACAAAGAGAGTCATCTCATGATAGATAGGTTACTGTAGAATTTTACTACAGTTAACAAGGTAACCAAGAAGGGCAAGCACACACACAAAGAAAACAAAGAACAAGGTGACCTAGATCACTATGTGAGCAGTTTATCCGGCAAAGAGCATGTTAATGATAAACAGATGATCCCTTTGATAACTAACTGTCTCTCTTCAGACCTGCCGGTCCAGCATAGCTATCGATAGAAAGGAGAGGCAATAACCAAAGCAGCAATGCATTTATGCACTGGAGCTGCCTTTAACTATGTGTTAAAAGGACACTGAACCCAATTTTTTTCTTTTGTGATTCAGATAGAGCAGGCAATTTTAAGTAACTTTCTCATTTACTCCTATTATCAAATTTTCTTAATTCTCTTGGTATCTTTATTTGAAAAGCAAGAATGTAAGTTTAGATGCCGGCCCATTTTTGGTGTACAACCTGGGTTGTTCTTGCTGATTGGTGGATAAATTCACCCATCAATAAACAAGTGCTGTCCAAATTGGCTGGCTCCTTGGCTTAGATGCCTTCTTTTTCAAATAAAGAAAGCAAGAGAACGAAGAAAAATTGATAATAGGAGTAAATTAGAAAGTTGCTTAAAATTGCATGCTCTATCTGAATCATGAAAGAAATAATTTGGGTTCAGTGTCCCTTTAATCCCTTGTCAGGGGTTAAACACATACGGCTAGATTACGAGTTTTGCGGTAAAGAGGGGTGCGGTGCTAACTTGCACGTTATTGTCACTGCTCACTTCCCTACAGCGCTGGTATTACAGGTTTTCCTAAACCCAGCGTTAACAGGCAAGAAATGAGCGTAGAGCAAAATTGAGCTCCATACCACATTCCAATACCAGCGCTGCTTAAGTCAGGGGTGAGCTGGTTGTATGTGCTTGTGCACGATATCCCCATAGACATCAATGGGGAGAGCTGTCTGAAAAAAAGCCCAATACCTGTGATAAAGCAGCGTAAAGCTCCGTAACGCAGCCCCATTGATTCCTATGGGGAAACACCCCGAGTCTAAACACCCCTAATCTTACACTTATTAACCCCTAATTTGTCGCCGCTGACACCTGCATTATACTTATTAACCCCTAATCTGCTGCTCCCAACATCGCCGACACCTACATTATATTTATTAACCCCTAATATTCCGCCGCAACCTACCTACATTTATTAACCCCTAATCTGTCGCCCCAACGTCGCCGCCACTATAATAAACATATTAACCCCTAAACCGCCGTACTCCCGCCTCACAAACACTAGTTAAATATTAACCCCTAATCTGCCGCCCCAACATCGCCGCCACCTACCAAAATTTATTAACCCCTAATCTGCTGCCCCAACGTCGCTGCCACTATACTAAAGTTATTAACCCCTAAACCTAAGTCTAACCCTAACCCTCACTAACTGAAATATAATTAAAATAAATCTAAATAAAACCTACTATTAATAACTAAATAATTCCTATTTAAAACTAAATACTTACCTGTAAAAATAAAACCTAAGATAGATACAATGTAAATATTAGTTATATTGTAGCTAGCTTATGTTTTATTTTTATTTTACAGGTAAGTTTGTATTTATTTTAACTAGGTAGAATAGTTACTAAATAGTTATTAACTATTTACTAACTACCTAGCTAAAATAAATATAAATTTACCTGTAAAATAAAACCTAACCTGTCTTACACTAACACCTAACCTTACACTGCAATTAAATAAATTACCTAAATTAAATACAATTAACTAAATTAACTACAAATACCTAAATTACAAAAAACAAGCAAACACTAAATTACAAAAAATAAAAAACAAATTACAATATATTTAAACTAATTACACCTAATCTAATAGCCCTATAAAAATAAAAAAGCCCCAAAGAAATCGGCTCTTTTATCTGTAAAAAAAATACAAACAACCCCCCAACAGTAAACCCACCACCCACACAACCAACCCCCCAAATAAAACCCAAACTAAAAAAACCTAAGCTCCCCATTGCCCTTAAAAGGGCATTTAGCTCTATTGCTGCCCAAACCCTAATCTAAAACTAAAACCCACCCAATAAACCCTTAAAAAAAACCTAACACTAACCCCCCGAAGATCCACTTAGTTTTGAAGAGCCGACATCCATCGTCAACGAAACCGGGAGAAGTCCTCAACGAAGCCGGGAGAAGTCTTCATCTAAGCCAGGAGAAGTGGTCCTCCAGACGGGCAGAAGTCTTCATCCAGACGGCATCTTCTATCTTCATCCATCTGGCGAGGAGCGGGTCCAACTTCAAGACATCCGGCACGGAGCATCCTCTTCTTACGACAACTCCCGATGAATGAAGGATCCTTTAAGTGATGTCATCCAAGATGGCGTCCCTTAGATTCTGATTGGCTTATAGAGTTCTATCAGACAATCGGAATTAAAGGGACAGTCAAGTCCAAAAAAAACTTTAATTTTTCAAATAGGGCATGTCATTTTAAACAACTTTCCAATTTACTTTTATCAACAATTTTGCTTTGTTCTCTTGGTATTCTAGTTGAAAGCAAACCTAGGAAGGCTCATATGATAATTTCTAAGCCCTTGAAGACTGCCTCTATTTTATTTACTTTTCACAGCAGGGGAGAGCTAGCTCATGTAGGCCATATAGATAACATTGTGATAACGCCTGTGGCTAGTGGCAGACACTGCACTAATTGGGTAAAATGCAAGTCAATAGATAATATCTAAAAGTCATGTGATTAGGGGCGGTCAGAAGATGCTTAGATACAAGTTAGTCACAGAAGTAAAAAGTGTATTAATATAACTGTGTTGGTTTTGCAAAACTGGGGAATGGGTAATAAAGGGATTATCTATCTTTTTAAACAACAAAAATTCTGGTGTTGACTGTCCCTTTAAGGTTAAAAAAATCCAATTGGCTGCTGCAATCAGCCAATAGGATTGAACTTCAATCCTATTGGCTGATCCAATCAGCCAATAGGATTGAGCTCGCATTCTATTGGCTGTTCCAAAGATTGAAGTTCAATCCTATTGGCTGATTGGATCAGCCAATATAATTTTTTCAACCTTAATTCCGGGTGAGCTTAGGTTTTTTTTAGTTAGGGTTTTATTTTGGGGGTTGGTTGTGTGGGTCGTGGGTTTTACTGTTGGGGGGTTGTTTGTATTTTTTTTACAGGTAAAAGATCTGATTTCTTTGGGGCAATGCCCCGCAAAAGGCCCTTTTAAGGGCTATTGGTAGTTTAGTTTAGGCTAGGGTTTTTTTTTATTTTGGGGGGCTTTTTTTATATTGATAGGGCTATTTAGATTACGTGTAATTAGTTTAAATATCTTGTAATTTGTTTTTTATTTTGTGTAATTTAGTGTTTGTTTTTTTGTAATTTAGGTATTTGTATTTAATTTAGTTAATTCTATTTAAATTAGGAAATGTATTTAATTGTAGTGTAAGGTTAGGTGTTAGTGTAATACAGGTTAGGTTTATCTTACAGGTAAATTTGTATTTATTTTTAGTTAATAACTATTTAGTAACTATTCTACCTAGTTAAAATAAATACAAACTTACCTGTAAAATAAAACATAAGCTAGCTACAATATAACTAATATTTACATTGCATCTAGATTAGGTTTTATTTTTACAGGTAAGTATTTAGTTTTAAATAGGAATTATTTAGTTATTAATAGTTTTTATTTAGATTTATTTTAATTATATTTAATAATTTTATTTTAGTGTTTGCGATGCGGGAGGGCCTCGGTTTAGGGGTTAATATTTAGTTTATGGGTGTTAGTGTACTTTTTTAACACTTTAGTTATGAGTTTTATGCTACAGCTTTGTAGTGTAAAACTCATAACTACTGATTTTAGAATGCGTTACGAATCTTGCGGGATAGGCTGTACCGCTCACTTTTTGGCCTCCAAAAAAAGCTTGTAATATCGGCGCTATGGAAGTCCCATTGAAAAAAGACTTTACGAAAATTGCGTAAGTTAATTTGCGGTACGGCCAAAAAAGTGTGCGGGACAGCTGTACCTACAAGACTCGTAATAGCAGCGGTAGTGAAAAAACACGTAATCTAGATTAGTTATTTAAAAACAATAGTACAGTATTCAGTTCTAACATATAAGAACATTTTCTTTTTGCACTTTTATGTCTCTTTAATTCTTTACTAGTTTATTTTCACATTTTTTAAAACGAAATTAAAGGCACTGTATATAGATATTATGTTTTTTATATGACGTACGGCGGCATAACTATATATCTATACTAAATAAATATTACTTTGCAAATCTTTTGAAATTTCTGGGAAATAACATTTCATTCTTTTTTTAAAACAGGGTAATACGAGAAATATTTTTAAGCTCCAATGGATTAAATCAATTGACTGAACTCAATTATTTAGACTCTGTAAGATGTCTATGTTTGAAAGTATTTGAAACACTTATAGTTTGCCTTGATGAGCAACATACTGATTATTTAACAGCTGAATCAGACAATAATATCAATGACCAAAGCGAACTCTCATCAGACTGCAGTGTTCTTCATCAAACGCGGCAGCCATGTTCAGAGGCTTCTCAGAGTTTGCGGAAGTTCTATGCTGAACTGAAAGACGCTTCTCCAAAGAAAAAGAAAGATGTGAATCAAAATATAAACACCATTAATCTCTTTCTTTGTTTGGCCTTTTTATGTGTGAGCAAAGAGGCAGAATCTGACCTCGAATCCACAAATGAATCTGAAGATACGTCTGGTTATGATAGTACAGCAAGTGAACCCTTGAGTAACATTTTACCAAAACTCCCCATTGAAAGCCTGGTCTTACCATCTGTAGAACAGACGCATAGAGCTGCAGATATCTGGACAATGTGTTACAGATTATACCTATCAAGCCAAGTGTTTCAGAAGCAGTTTCACAAACTTGGTGGCTTTGAACTTTGCCATAGACTTGTAATAATGATTATCCAAAAACTTTCCAAGTCAAAGGAAGATATCAAAAAGAAAAATCTGTCTACACTTAATCCTGATAAATTAAACATAACCGTACCAGAGACCTCATACATGGAACCATGTGACAAAAGAGAACCATTCCATGACGGCAATGTGGTTATACCTGAAATGCTTATTCCTGGTAAACATCTGCAAACAGATGATCAAGTTGTGTCAACTGAGTTTTCACCAACTAAAAGAAGAAATCTTACTGCTGCAGCTTTACCTGATCTTGAGAAAGAGTGGTCAGTCCAAATAGTAAGATTGTTTGAAGCCTTGTTAGCAATATGTCTTCATAGCGCAAGTACCAGTCAACAGAAGGTGGAAACTGAAACCTCTTCCCAGGTAAATTGAATTTTGTATTTTAAACTGAATTAAACTGTTATTTGATTTGTTTTAAAGGGATATGAAATCCAATTTTTTTATTTCATGATTCAGAAAGAGCATGCAATTTTATGCAAAAATGGGCTGGTGTCCTGTCGGGAAAAAAAACTACCTTGTCGAGATTTTTTACCTCGACATGCGTATGCTCAGGATTATGTAATCGCACTCCACATATATTAAAAATGAATGTCTAGAAATGCGATTATGTAATGAGCAGCATGCGCACAAAGGAGGTAGCAAATCTCAACAAGGAAATTGTTCTGTTGGATTTTGATGCGGCCACGAACATGTATGCATGCGCAGTTCAATTTACATCTTTAAAGCGTGTTCCACATTATATTTCTCTCTCTCACTCACTCACTCACTCACTCACTCTCTCACTCACTCACTCAAAAAAGTGTCAGCTTTATTGGATGACTTTTCAGAGACTGATCGTCTCATTGGATCAAAGTCGATCAGTCTCTGAAACGTCATCCAATAAAGTTGACACTTTTTTGAGTGAAAATCCTGAGAGTGCATCTTTTGTGCCTTGACTATCCTTGGCTTATTTGCACCCAGGTGGTTGGAAGGGAGGATTCATTTTGTTGTACTTTCACTGCACGTGCTCCCTTCAATCTTCTATACATACACACATATATATATATATATATATATATATATATATATATATATATATATATAATTTTTATATGAAATTTTTATTTCTATGTTTTATCTGTATCGTTGTCACATTCAATTTCAGGCTCCGTCTTCATTCTCCTCCTAGCATTGTTCTATTTAAGGTGAAATTATATTCAGGCTGAGGTCACACAGATTCTCACCCCCCCCCTTCCTCATCCCAAGCTTCACCCAAACCCCAAACTTCCTGAGTTAAGCTTCTGTTGAGATTTAACCCCTGCATTTATGTGGAACATGCTTTCAAGATGTAAATTGAACTGCGTATGCGTGCATGTCCTTGGCCGCATCAAAATCCGACAGAACAATTTCCTTGTTGAGTTTTGCTACCCTCTTAGTGCTCATGCTGCTCATTACATAATCACATTCCAGACATTCCTTTTTAAAACATGTGTAGTGCGATTACGTAATAATTATGTGACTGGTAGCAAAATTTGACAAAACACCGGTTCCTAAGCTTATACATTCCTGCTTTTTTAAATAAAGATACCAAGAGTACAAAGTAAATTTGATAATTAGAGTAAGTTAGAAAATCTCTTAAAATTGCATGCTCTATCTGAATTATTTAAGAAAAAAATTGGGTTTAATATCCCTTTATATATATATATATATATATATATATATATATATATATATATATATATATATATATATATATATATATATATATATATATATATATATATATATAATGTGCAACATATTTGTTGTGATGTAAAAAAGGTTGCAAACTGACATCTTTAATTTTTTTAATTGAAGCCCATTGTCAGAACTTTCCAATTTACTTTTATCATCAAATTTGCTTTTTTCTCTTGGTATTCTTTTTTGAAATATAAACCTAGGTAGGCACGTATGCTGATTTTAAAGCCCTTGAAGGCCACCTTTTATCTCAGTGTATTTCAGTAGTTTTTTTACAGCTAGACAGCGCTAGTTCATGTGTGCCATATAGAGAACAGTATGCTCACACCTGTGATGTTACTTATGAGAGGGCACTGATTGGCTAAAATGCAAGTCTGTCAAAAGAACTGAGCTAAGGGGGCAGTCTGCAGAGGCTTAGATACAAGGTAATCACAGAGGTATAAAGTAAATTAATATAACCGTGTTTGTTATGTAAAACTGGGGATTTGGTAATAAAATGGATTATCTATTTTTTAATAACAATTCTGGAGTAGGCTGAATTCAGAGTTTGGATTTTGCAGATAAATATAATATGCTGCATTTCATGGTTGAAAGTTCAATTTCCCCTTAGAATATCACTTCCATATTCACATGCACATTCATGTGGTGCACATTATAAAATGATCAGAGGGAACAAGGCAGCTATTTTATGTGCCCTTTTTTAACAAATTTTATTCTCTAAATGTCATGTTTAACTGCTAATAAACTATGATAATTGATGTTAATAGAACCTTTTATAAATTATCTTTAGATCTTATTTGGCATAGCAGAAAAGCAGTGAAGAAATTTAAAAATATATTTTTATTCTTAAAAGGGAAGAGTCCACAGCTGCATTCATTACTTTTGGGAATTCAGAACCTGGCCACCAGGAGGAGGCAAAGACACCCCAGCCAAAGGCCTCTAGTTATCAACGTGTCTACTTACCTGCCATCGCCGGCCCCAGTACGCCCGCCTAAGCTCGCCTACCATTGCCGCCGCGGACCTGAATACGCTCTCCAAAGTTATCAATAAATCTGTCAAAAATCTGCGCACCAAGTACGGGGCGATGAGCAGCGGACTGTGATAGTTATCACTCATCCGATCTCGCTGCTCTTTGGCTTTTTTACAGCTTTATTGACAAGCTGTCACTAAGCACCCACACTAACTATACTGTTCTACCCCCTATACCGGCGCCCCCGCAACTAAATAAAGTTATTAACCCCTAAACCGCCACTCCTAGACCCCGCCGCAACGCTTATAAATGTATTAACCCCTAAATCGCCGCTCCCAGAGCCCGCCGCCACCTACATAATACCTAGTAACCCCTATCCTGCCCCCCTATACCGCCGCCACCTATAATAAATTTATTAACCCCTATCCTGCCTATCTCATACCCCGCCGCAACTAAATAAATTGTTTAACCCCTAAACTGCCACTCCCGGACCCCGCCGCCACCTATATTAAACTTATTAACCCCTAATCTGCCCCCCCCTACACCGTCGCCACCTATAATAAATTTATTAACCCCTATCCTGCCCCCCCCCCCTACACCGCCGCCACTAAAATAAAATTATTAACCCCTAACCCCCCCTAACTTAAATATTAATTAAATACAGCTAAATATTATAACTCTTATTAACTAAATTAATCCTATTTAAAAATAAATACTCACATTTTAATGAGGTTATTTAAGCTTAACTGGAGCTTTTTGAAAGTATTTTAGATTTGTATAGGTTGAACTCGATGGACTTCAGTCTTTTTTCAACCTTATCTACTATGTTACTATGTATGTTACCTTTAAAATAAACCCTAATATAGCTACAATATAAATAATAATTGAACTTCAATCTGATTGGCTGATTTAATCAGCCAATCAGATTTTTCCTACCTTAATTCCGATTGGCTGATAGAATCCTATCAGCCAATCGGAATTCAAGGGACGCCATCTTGGATGACGTTACTTAAAGGAACCGTCGTTCAGTCGTCGGTGGAAGAAGATGGGTCCGCGTCGGCTCGTCTGAAGATGGCTCCGCTCCGGATGGATGAAGATTGAAGACGCCGCCTGGATGTTTACTTCAATCGGATGGAAGACTTCTTCAGCGCCCCTTGGATGATGACTTCAATCGGATGGAAGACTTCTTCAGTGCCCCTTGGATGATGACTTCTGCTGCTCCGGATATCTTCTTCTGTTCCATCGGTGGTCGGCTGGCTGAAGACGGCTAAAGGTAGAATGATCTTCAGGAGGGTAGTGTTAGGTTTATTTAAGGGGGGTTTGGGTTAGATTAGGGGTATGTGGGTGGTGGGTTTTAATGTTGTGGGGGTTGTATTTTTTTTTTACAGGCAAAAGAGCTGAATTCTTTGGGGCATGCCCCGCAAAAGGCCCTTTTAAGGGCTGGTAAGGTAATAGAGCTGTTAACTTTTTAATGTAGAATAGGGTAGGGCATTTTTTTATTTTGGGGGGCTTTGTTATTTTATTAGGGGGCTTAGATTAGGTGTAAGTAGCTTAAAATTGTTGTAATTTTTTAAAAATGTTTGTAACTTATTTCTCCTTTTAAGTGTAGTCAGTCCACGGGTCATCCATTACTTATGGGATATTAACTCCTCCCCAACAGGAAGTGCAAGAGGATCACCCAAGCAGAGCTGCTATATAGCTCCTCCCCTCTACGTCACACCCAGTCATTCTCTTGCACCCAACTAATAGATAGGATGTGTGAGAGGACTGTGGTGATTAAACTTCCTCTGCTCCAAAACAGGAAGGAGCTGTTGCTCGCTACAGACAAGGCTGGAAACCTAACCAGACCTGGAACAAGGGCAAGCAGGCCAGAAAACCTGCTGCTGCCCCTAAGACAGCATGAAGTGAGGGCCCCCGATCCGGAAACGGATCTAGTGGGGGGGCAGACTCTCTCTCTTCGCCCAGGCTTGGGCAAGAGATGTCCAGGATCCCTGGGCATTGGAGATCATATCTCAGGGATATCTTCTGGACTTCAAAGCTTCTCCTCCACAAGGGAGATTTCACCTTTCAAGGTTGTCAACAAACCAGATAAAGAAAGAGGCGTTTCTACGCTGTGTACAAGACCTTTTACTAATGGGAGTGATCCACCCAGTTCCGCGGTCGGAACACGGACAAGGGTTTTACTCAAATCTGTTTGTGGTTCCCAAAAAAGAGGGAACCTTCAGACCAATATTGGATTTAAAGATCCTAAACAAATTCCTAAGAGTTCCATCGTTCAAAATGGAAACTATTCGGACAATCTTACCTATGATCCAAAGAGGTCAGTACATGACCACAGTGGATTTAAATGATGCTTACCTTCACATACCGATTCACAGAGAACATTACCGGTATCTAAGGTTTGCCTTCCTAGACAGGCATTACCAGTTTGTAGCTCTTCCCTTTGGGTTGGCTACGGCTCCAAGAATCTTTACAAAGGTTCTGGGCTCTCTTCTGGCGGTACTAAGACCGCGAGGAATTTCGGTAGCTCCGTACCTAGACGACATTCTGATACAAGCGTCAAGCTTCCAAACTGCCAAGTCTCATACAGAGTTAGTACTGGCATTTCTAAGGTCGCATGGGTGGAAAGTGAACGAGGAGAAGAGTTCTCTCTTACCACTCACAAGAGTTCCCTTCTTGGGGACTCTTATAGATTCTGTAGAAATGAAAATTTACCTGACAGAGGACAGGTTAACAAAGCTTCTAAATGCTTGCCGTGTCCTTCATTCCATTCAACACCCGTCAGTGGCTCAATGCATGGAGGTAATCGGCTTAATGGTAGCGGCAATGGACATAGTTCCTTTTGCACGCCTGCACCTCAGACCGCTGCAATTGTGCATGCTAAGTCAGTGGAATGGGGATTACTCAGATTTGTCCCCTACGCTGAATCTGGATCAAGAGACCAGAGATTCTCTTCTATGGTGGCTTTCTCGGCCACATCTGTCCAGGGGGATGCCCTTCAGCAGGCCAGACTGGACAATTGTAACAACAGACGCCAGCCTACTAGGTTGGGGCGCTGTCTGGAATTCCCTGAAGGCTCAGGGATCATGGACTCAAGAGGAGAGTCTCCTTCCAATAAACATTCTGGAATTGAGAGCAGTTCTCAATGCCCTTCTGGCTTGGCCTCAGTTAGCAACTCTGAGGTTCATCAGGTTTCAGTCGGACAACATCACGACTGTGGCTTACATCAACCATCAGGGAGGGACAAAGAGTTCCCTAGCGATGATGGAACTATCAAAGATAATTCGCTGGGCAGAGTCTCACTCTTGCCACCTGTCAGCGATCCACATCCCAGGAGTGGAGAACTGGGAGGCGGATTTCCTAAGTCGCCAGACTTTTCATCCGGGGTGAGTGGGAACTTCATCCGGAGGTCTTTGCCCAAATACTTCGACGTTGGGGCAAACCAGATATGGATCTCATGGCGTCTCGCCAGAACGCCAAGCTTCCTTGTTACGGGTCCAGGTCCAGGGACCCGGGAGCGGTCCTGATAGATGCCTTGACAGCACCTTGGACCTTCAGGATGGCTTATGTGTTTCCACCCTTCCCGATGCTTCCTCGTTTGATTGCCAGGATCAAACAGGAGAAAGCATCGGTGATTCTAATAGCGCCTGCGTGGCCACGCAGGACCTGGTATGCAGACCTAGTGGACATGTCATCCTGTCCACCTTGGTCTCTGCCTCTGAGACAGGACCTTCTAATTCAGGGTCCTTTCAAACATCAAAATCTAATTTCTCTGACTGCATGGAAATTGAACACTTGATTTTATCAAAGCGTGGATTTTCGGAGTCAGTAATTGATACCTTAATACAGGCCAGGAAACCTGTTACCAGGAAGATTTACCATAAGATATGGCGTAAATACTTACACTAGTGCGAATCCAAGAGCTACTCATGGAGTAAGGTTAGGATTCCTAGGATATTGTCTTTTCTACAAGAAGGTTTAGAAAAGGGTTTATCTGCAAGTTCTTTAAAGGGACAGATCTCAGCTCTGTCCATCCTTTTACACAAACGTCTGTCAGAAGTTCCAGACGTTCAGGCTTTTTGTCAGGCTTTGGCTAGGATTAAGCCTGTGTTTAAGACTGTAGCTCCACCATGGAGCTTAAATTTAGTTCTTAACGTTTTACAGGGTGTTCCGTTTGAACCCCTTCATTCCATTGATATCAAGCTGTTATCTTGGAAAGTTCTGTTTTTAATGGCTATTTCCTCGGCTCGTAGAGTCTCTGAGTTATCAGCCTTACATTGTGATTCTCCTTATCTGATTTTTCATTCAGATAAGGTAGTTCTGCGTACTAAACCTGGGTTCTTACCTAAGGTAGTCACTAACAAGAATATAAATCAAGAGATTGTTGTTCCATCATTGTGCCCTAACCCTTCTTCAAAGAAGGAACGACTTCTGCACAATCTAGACGTAGTCCGTGCCCTGAAATTTTATTTACAGGCAACTAAAGATTTTCGCCAAACTTCTTCCCTGTTTGTCGTTTATTCTGGACAGAGGAGAGGTCAAAAAGCATCTGCTACCTCTCTATCCTTTTGGCTTCGTAGCATAATACGTCCAGCAATCCTTTCAGGAGATTGCTGGACAGCAATCTCCTGAAAGGATTACAGCTCATTCTACTAGAGCTGTGGCTTCCACTTGGGCCTTTAAGAATGAGGCCTCTGTTGAACAGATTTGCAAGGCTGCAACTTGGTCTTCTCTTCATACTTTTTCCAAATTTTACAAATTTGACACTTTTGCTTCTTCGGAGGCTGTTTTTGGGAGAAAGGTTCTTCAGGCAGTGGTTCCTTCCGTATAAGGATCCTGCCTGTCCCTCCCATCATCCGTGTACTTTAGCTTTGGTATTGGTATCCCATAAGTAATGGATGACCCGTGGACTGACTACACTTAACAGGAGAAAACATAATTTATGCTTACCTGATAAATTCCTTTCTCCTGTAGTGTAGTCAGTCCACGGCCCGCCCTGTTTTTTATGGCAGGTCTAAATTTTTAAATTATACTCCAGTCACCACTGCACCCTATAGTTTCTCCTTTCTCGTTTGGTTTTCGGTCGAATGACTGGGTGTGACGTAGAGGGGAGGAGCTATATAGCAGCTCTGCTTGGGTGATCCTCTTGCACTTCCTGTTGGGGAGGAGTTAATATCCCATAAGTAATGGATGACCCATGGACTGACTACACTACAGGAGAAAGGAATTTATCAGGTAAGCATAAATTATGTTTTTTTTAATTTTTTGTACTTTAGTTAGTTTATTTAATTGTAGTTATTTGTAGGTAATTTATTTAATTTATTTAATTAATTTAATGATAGTATAGTGTTAGGTTTAATTGTAACTTAGATTAGGATTTATTTTACAGGTAATTTTGTATTTCTTTTAGCTAGGTAGTTATTAAATAGTTAATAACTATTTAATAACTATTCTAACTAGCTAAAATAAATACAAAGTTATCTGTAAAATAAATATAAATCCTAAAATAGCTACAATGTAATTATTAATTACATTGTAGCTATCTTAGGGTTTATTTTACAGGTAAGTATTTAGTTTTAAATAGGAATAATTTATTTAATGATAGTGTAGTGTTAGGTGTAATTGTAACTTAGGTTAGTTTTTATTTTACAGGTAAATTTCTCTTTATTTTAACTAGGCAGCTATTAAATAGTTAATAACTATTTAATAGCTATTGCACCTAGTTAAAATAAATTGAAATTTGCCTGTAAAATAAAAATAAATCCTAAAATAGATACAATATAATTATTATTTATATTGTAGCTATCTTAGGGTTTATTTTACAGGTAAGTATTTATTTTTAAATAGGATTAATTTAGTTAATAAGTGTTATAATATTTAGATTTATTTAATTAATATTTAAGTTAAGGGGGTGTTAGGGTTAGGGTTAGACTTAGGTTTAGGGGTTAATAATTTTATTATAGTTGCGGCGGTGTAGGGGGGGCAGGATAGGGGTTAATAAATGTGTTATATTGGCGGCGGTGTAGGGGGGGCAGGATAGAGGTTAATAAATTTATTATAGTGGTGGCGGTGTAAGGGGGGCAGGATAGGGGTTAATAGGTATTATGTAGGTGGTGGCAGGGTCCTGGAGCGGCGGTTTAGGGGTTAATCAGTTTATTAGAGTGGCGGTGGGCTCCGGGAGCGGCGGTTTAGGGGGTAATACATTTATTTAGTTGCAGCGGTGTAGGGGGGGGCAGATTAGGGGAGTTTAGACTCGGGGTACATGTTAGGGTGTTAGGTGTAGACAGCTCCCATAGGAATCAATAGGATGTCGGGCAGCAGCGAACATGAACTTTCGCTATGGTCAGACTCCCATTGATTCCTATGGGATCCGCCGCCTCCAGGGAAAGTGCCGAGCGTACCTGCTAGTTTTTTGATAACTAGCAAAAGTAGTCAGATTGTGCCGAACTTGTGTGGCGAACATCTGGAGTGACGTAAGAATCGATCTGTGTCGGACTTAGTCCGGCGGATCGAAGCTTACGTCACTAAATTCTACTTTTGCCGGTGTGTAGGGCTTGATAACTTAGGCGAATCAGCCTCGCCACAAATACGCTGCGGAATTCCAGCGTATTTGAGGTTGACGGCTTGATAACTAGAGGCCAAAGGCTTAAATACCTCCCCCACTTCCCTCATCCTCCAGTCATTCTTTGCCTTTTGTCACAGGAGGTTGGCAGAGAAGTGTCATAAGTTTGAGATATTCTCTTATGGAGGGTAGTACTCTTAGCAATGGGACTGTTGTTTTATGTAATCCTGTCAGTCTTTTCAGTCCAACGTAGAAACACCAGGCAATTCCTCTCTGAACAAGGAACACAGCAACCCAGGACGATCGTTTCGGCCTTCATTGGGCCTCGTCAGTGAGGTGTAGCCATATTCCTCTAAGCACACTGAGCAAGGAGTCCACGTCTGGTTTCCCCTTTTTCCCCATAGGGAGACTAAATTCACACAGAGAGAAGCACACTCACAGGAATGAACAACTGGCTCAATACTATTGTTAGCCTGTTCTATGGCGATTTACCAACTGGGTGCAGCTTCTTCTAGCCCAGTAATGCTTTTCACAGAGAAGAACTTCCCTGTAGTATATCAGTCTGATCCTGCCTAGTACGGTCAGTCCAGCGCCAAAATACCAGGCAAGTGTGCTTAGAGGAATATGGCTACACCTCACTGACGCGGCCCAATGAAGGCCGAAACGATCGTCTGGGGTTGCTGTGTTCCTTGTTCAGAGAGGAATTGCCTGGTATTTCGGCGCTGGACTGACCGTAATAGGCGGGATCAGACTGATATACTACAGGAAAGTTCTTCTCTGTGAAAAACATTACTGGGCTATAAGAAGCTGCACCCAGTTGGTAAATCGCCATAGAACAGGCTAACAATAGTATTGAGCCAGTTGTTCGTTCCTGTGAGTGTGCTTCTCTCTGTGTGTGTGTGTATGTGTGTGTGTGTGTGTGTGTGTATGTGTGTATGTATATATATATATATATAGTATCCCACAAATGTGAGTATACCCCTCACATTTTTGTAAATATTTTATTATATATTTTCGAGTGACAACACTGAAGAAATTACACTTGGCTACAATGTAAAGTAGTATGTGTACAGCATAACAGTGTAAATTTGCTGTCCCCTCAAAATAACTCAACACACAGCCTTTAATTTATAAACTGTTGGCAAAAAAAGCGAGTACACCCCTAAGTGGAAATGTCCAAATTGGGCCCAAAGTGTCAATATTTTGTGTGGCCACCATTATTTTCCAGCACTGCCTTAACCCCCTTGGGTTGCCACTGGAGTCCTCTTCCATGATGACATCACGGAGCTGGTGGATGTTAGACACCTTGTGCTCCCCCTCCTTCCGTTTGAGGATGCCCCACAGATGCTCAATAGGGTTTAGGTTTGGAGATATGCTTGGCCAGTCCATCACCTTTACGCTCAGCTTCTTTAGCAATGAAGTGGTCGTCTTGGAGGCGTGTTTGTGGTTGTTATCATGTTAGAATTCTGCCCTGCGGCCCAGTCTCTGAAGCGAGGGGATCATGCTCTGCTTCAGTATGTCACAGTACATGTTTGCATTCATGGTTCCCTCAATGAACTTTAGCTCCCCAGTGGTGGCAGCACTCATGCAGACCCAGACCATGACACTCCCACCACCATGCTTGACTACCACACTTGTCTTTGTACTCCTCACCTGGTTGCCACCACACACCCTTGACACCATCTGAACCAAATAAGTTTATCTTGGTCTCATCGGACCACAGGACATGGTTCCAGTAATCCATGTCCTTAGTCTGCTTGTCTTCAGCAAACTGTTTGCGGGCTTTCTTGTGCATCATCTTTAGAATTATTTAGAGGCTTCCTTCTGGGACGACAGCCATGCAGACTAATTTGATGCAGTATGCGGCATATGGTCTGAGCAGTCACAGGCTGACCCCCCACCCCTACAACCGCTGCAGCAATGCTGGCAGCACTTATACGTCTATTTCCCAAAGACAGCCTCTGGATATGACGCTGGGCATGTGCACTTAACTTCTTTGGTCGACCATGGCGAGGCCTGTTCTAAGTGGAACCTGTCCTGTGAAACCGCTTTATGGTCTTGCCATGCTGCAGCTCAGTTTCAGGGTTTTGGAAATCTTCTTATAGCCTAGGCCATCTTTATGTAGAGCAACAATTCTTTTTTTCAGATCCTCAGAGAGTTCTTTGCCATGAGGTGCCATGTTGAACTTCCAGTGACCAGTATGAGAGAGTGTGAGAGTGATAACACCAAATTTAACACAACTGCTCCCCATTCACACCGAAACCTTGTAAAACTAACAAGTCACATGACACGGGGAAGGAAAATAGCTAATTAGGCACAATATGGACATTTCCACTTAGGGATGTACTCACTTTTGTTGCCAACGGTTTAGACATGTATAGCTGTGTGTTGAGTTATTTTGAGGGGACAGCAAATTTACACTGTTAAACAGGCTATACACTCACTACTTTACATCATAGCAAAGTGTAATTTCTTCATTGTTGTCACATGAAAAGATATAATAAAATATTTACAAAAATGTGAATGGTGTACTCACTTTTATGGGATACTGTTTATATATATATATATATATTTATACATTTTAACACATAAATAAATATGTACATTAACACATAAATATATATGTATATAAGCATATACATATATTTAAATTTGCTACCCATCGCTTCGTGACTTATACCTTTCTCTTCCATTTGAGCCTATGGAAGCACACTCCTGTAAGCGCAAAGCTACCGTGAAATGCGAACGCGAGATCACGTTCGCATTGCACCTAACTTCTAATACCAGAGCACATTTGCGTGCAATGGTATTACAAATTGAAGCGCAAATATTGCTTTAGCGAAAGCGATATTTTGCGCTCCACTTATAATCTGGCCCATTGTAGGGTCAAAAAATGTAATACATTTTTCTCTTGTTAAGTGTATCCAGTCCACGGATCATCCATTACTTATGGGATATTAACTCCTCCCCAACAGGAAGTGCAAGAGGATTCACCCAGCAGAGCTGCTATATAGCTCCTCCCCTAACTGCCATTACCAGTCATTCTCTTGCACCCAACGAATAGATAGGATGTGTGAGAGGACTGTGGTGATTATACTTAGTTTCATACCTTCAATCAAAAGTTTGTTATTTTATAATAGCACCGGAGTGTGTTATTCCTTCTCTGGTAGAATTTGAAGAAGAATCTACCTGAGTTTTTCTATGATTTTAGCCGGAGTAGTTAAGATCATATTGCTGTTTCTCGGCCATCTGAGGAGAGGTAAACTTCAGATCAGGGGACAGCGGGCAGATTAATCTGCAAAGAGGTATGTAGCAGCTTATTATTTTCTGACAATGGAATTGATGAGAAAATTCTGCCATACCGATATAATGTAAACTCAGCCTTAAATGCAGTAGCAGCAACTGGTATCAGGCTGTCATGTATGTATATTTTACACTTCAGTATTCTGGGGAATGGCACTTCACTGGAATTATACTGTATGCACAAAACTTTAGCCTAATTTGCAGGGACTAGCAACAGGCTTTTTAATAACACTCAATTTATTAATGTTAAACGTTTTTTCCTGGCATGTAAAATCGTTTAATTTTCTGAGGTACTGGGTGAAAAAATGTTTTGGGCACTATTTTTTTCCACTTGGCAGTCGTTTTATTTAATTTATGACAGTTTACTGATCTCTCTCACTGTTATGTGTGAGGGGGAGGGGCCTTTTTTGGTGCTTTTGCTACGCATCAAAAAATTCAGTCAGAAGTTTATTGTCTTCCCTGCATGATCCGGTTCATCTCTACAGAACTCAGGATTCTTCAAAACTTGTTTTGAGGGAGGTAATCACTCACAGCAGAGCTGTGAGATTGTAGTTGACTGTGATAAAAAAAAAAACGTTTATTTCTGTATTTTTTATTTTTTTCTGCTATCAGGGTTAGTTATCCTTTGCTAATGGGAGCAATCCTTTGCTAAAATTGTGTTTTTTACAAAGATTTGATGCTATAACTTTTCAGTTTATTAATTTTCAACTGTCAAAACTTTTTCTGTGCTTCTTATAGGCACAGTACGTTTTCATATTATAGTAAATTACTTGAAAAGTATTTCCAAGTTGCTAGTTTATTTGCTAGTGTGTTAAACATGTCTGATTCAGAGGAAGATATCTGTGCTATATGTGCTAAAGCCAAAGTGGAGCCCAATAGAAATGTATGTACTAACTGTATTGATGCTACTTTAAATAAAAGTCAATCTGTACAAATTGAACATATTTCACCAAACAACGAGGGGAGAGTTATGCCGACTAACTCGCCTCACGTGTCAGTACCTGCATCTCCCGCTAGGGAGGTGCGTGATATTGTAGCGCCGAGTACATCTGGGCGGCCATTACAAATCACATTACAGGATATGGCTACTGTTATGACTGAAGTTTTGGCTAAATTACCAGAACTAAGAGGTAAGCGTGATCACTCTGGGGTGAGAACAGAGTGCGCTGATAATATTAGGGCCATGTCAGACACTGCGTCACAATTTGCAGAACATGAGGACGGAGAGCTTCATTCTGCGGGTGACGGTTCTGATCCAAACAAACTGGATTCAGATATTTCAAATTTTAAATTTAAGCTGGAAAACCTCCGTGTATTACTAGGGGAGGTGTTAGCGGCTCTGAATGATTGTAACACAGTTGCAATACCAGAGAAAATGTGTAGGTTGGATAAATATTTTGCGGGTACCGGCGAGTACTGACGTTTTTCCTATACCTAAGAGACTTACTGAAATTGTTACTAAGGAGTGGGATAGACCCGGTGTGCCGTTCTCACCCCCTCCGATATTTAGAAAGATGTTTCCAATAGACGCCACCACACGGGACTTATGGCAAACGGTCCCTAAGGTGGAGGGAGCAGTTTCTACTTTAGCTAAGCGTACCACTATCCCGGTGGAGGATAGCTGTGCCTTTTCAGATCCAATGGATAAAAAGTTAGAGGGTTACCTTAAGAAAATGTTTGTTCAACAAGGTTTTATATTGCAACCTCTTGCATGCATTGCGCCTGTCACGGCTGCAGCAGCATTTTGGTTTGAGTCTCTGGAAGAGACACTTGAATCAGCTCCATTAGATGAAATTACACACAAGCTTAAAGCCCTTAAGTTAGCTAACTCATTTATTTCAGATGCCGTAGTACATTTAACTAAACTTACGGCTAAGAATTCTGGATTCGCCATTCAGGCACGCAGAGCACTGTGGCTAAAATCCTGGTCAGCTGACGTTACTTCTAAATCTAAATTGCTTAATATACCTTTCAAAGGGCAGACCTTATTCGGGCCCGGGTTGAAAGAAATTATCGCTGACATTACAGGAGGTAAAGGCCATGCCCTGCCTCAAGACAGAGCCAAACCTAAGGCTAGACAGTCTAATTTTCGTTCCTTTCGTAATTTCAAAGCAGGAGCAGCATCAACTTCCTCTGCACCAAAACAGGAAGGAGCTGTTGCTCGCTACAGACAAGGCTGGAGACCTAACCAGTCCTGGAACAAGGGCAAGCAGGCCAGGAAACCTGCTGCTGCCCCTAAGACAGCATGAATCGAGGGCCCCCGATCCGGGAACGGATCTAGTGGGGGGCAGACTTTCTCTCTTCGCCCAGGCTTGGGCAAGAGATGTCCAGGATCCCTGGGCGTTAGAGATCATATCTCAGGGATACCTTCTAGACTTCAAATTCTCTCCCCCAAGAGGGAGATTTCATCTGTCAAGGTTGTCAACAAACCAAATAAAGAAAGAGGCGTTTCTACGCTGCGTACAAGATCTTTTATTAATGGGAGTGATCCATCCGGTTCCGCGGTCGGAACAAGGACAAGGGTTTTACTCAAATCTGTTTGTGGTTCCCAAAAAAGAGGGAATTTTCAGGCCAATCTTGGATTTAAAGATCCTAAACAAATTCCTAAGAGTTCCATCGTTCAAAATGGAAACTATTCGGACAATTTTACCCATGATCCAAAAGGGTCAGTACATGACCACAGTGGATTTAAAGGATGCTTACCTTCACATACCGATTCACAAAGATCATTACCGGTATCTAAGGTTTGCCTTTCTAGACAGGCATTACCAGTTTGTAGCTCTTCCATTCGGATTGGCTACGGCTCCGAGAATCTTCACAAAGGTTCTGGGTGCTCTTCTGGCGGTACTAAGACCGCGAGGAATTGCGGTAGCTCCGTACCTAGACGACATTCTGATACAAGCTTCAAGCTTTCAAACTGCCAAGTCTCATACAGAGTTAGTACTGGCATTTCTAAGGTCGCATGGATGGAAGGTGAACGAAAAGAAGAGTTCTCTCTTTCCACTCACAAGAGTTCCCTTCTTGGGGACTCTTATAGATTCTGTAGAAATGAAGATTTACCTGACAGAAGACAGGTTAACAAAGCTTCAAAATGCATGCCGTGTCCTTCATTCCATTCAACACCCGTCAGTAGCTCAATGCATGGAGGTGATCGGCTTAATGGTAGCAGCAATGGACATAGTACCCTTTGCACGTCTACATCTCAGACCGCTGCAATTGTGCATGCTAAGTCAGTGGAATGGGGATTACTCAGACTTGTCCCCTACTCTGAATCTGGATCAAGAGACCAGAAATTCTCTTCTATGGTGGCTTTCTCGGCCACATCTGTCCAGGGGGATGCCATTCAGCAGCCCGGACTGGACAATTGTAACAAAAGACGCCAGCCTACTAGGTTGGGGCGCTGTCTGGAATTCTCTGAAGGCTCAGGGACAATGGAATCAGGAGGAGAGTCTCCTACCAATAAACATTCTGGAATTGAGAGCAGTTCTCAATGCCCTTCTGGCTTGGCCCCAGTTAACAACTCGGGGGTTCATCAGGTTTCAGTCGGACAACATCACGACTGTAGCTTACATCAACCATCAGGGAGGGACAAGAAGCTCCCTAGCAATGATGGAAGTATCAAAGATAATTCGCTGGGCAGAGTCTCACTCTTGCCACCTGTCAGCAATCCACATCCCGGGAGTGGAGAACTGGGAGGCGGATTTCTTAAGTCGTCAGACTTTTCATCCGGGGGAGTGGGAACTTCATCCGGAGGTCTTTGCCCAAATACTTCGACGTTGGGGCAAACCAGAGATAGATCTCATGGCGTCTCGACAGAACGCCAAGCTTCCTCGTTACGGGTCCAGATCCAGGGATCCGGGAGCGGTTCTGATAGATGCTTTGACAGCACCTTGGACCTTCGGGATGGCTTATGTGTTTCCACCCTTCCCGATGCTTCCTCGATTGATTGCCAGAATCAAACAGGAGAGAGCATCAGTGATTCTAATAGCGCCTGCATGGCCACGCAGGACTTGGTATGCAGATCTAGTGGACATGTCATCCTGTCCACCTTGGTCGCTACCTCTGAAACAGGACCTTCTGATCCAGGGTCCCTTCAAACATCAAAATCTAATTTCTCTGAAGCTGACTGCTTGGAAATTGAACGCTTGATTTTATCAAAACGTGGTTTTTCTGAGTCAGTTATTGATACCTTAATACAGGCTAGGAAGCCTGTTACCAGAAAGATTTACCATAAGATATGGCGCAAATACTTATATTGGTGCGAATCCAAGAGTTACTCATGGAGTAAGGTTAGGATTCCGAGGATATTGTCTTTTCTACAAGAAGGTTTAGAAAAGGGTTTATCCGCTAGTTCCTTAAAGGGACAGATTTCAGCTCTGTCCATTCTTTTACACAAACGTCTGTCAGAAGTTCCGGACGTTCAAGCTTTTTGTCAGGCTTTAGCTAGGATCAAGCCTGTGTTTAAAATTGTTGCTCCACCATGGAGTTTGAACTTAGTTCTTAATGTTTTACAGGGGGTTCCGTTTGAACCCCTTCATTCCATTGATATCAAGTTGTTATCTTGGAAAGTTCTGTTTTTAATGGCGATTTCCTCGGCTCGAAGAGTCTCTGAGTTATCTGCCTTACATTGTGATTCTCCTTATCTGATTTTTCATTCAGACAAGGTAGTTCTGCGTACTAAACCTGGGTTCCTACCTAAGGTGGTCACTAACAGGAATATCAATCAAGAGATTGTGGTTACATCTTTGTGTCCTAATCCTTCTTCGAAAAAGGAACGTCTGCTACACAATCTAGATGTAGTCCGTGCCCTGAAATTTTATCTACAGGCAACTAAGGATTTTCGACAAACGTCTTCCCTGTTTGTCGTTTATTCTGGTCAGAGGAGAGGTCAAAAAGCTTCGGCTACCTCTCTCTCCTTTTGGCTTCGTAGCATAATACGGTTAGCCTATGAGACTGCTGGACAGCAGCCTCCTGAAAGAATTACAGCACATTCTACTAGAGCTGTGGCTTCCACTTGGGCCTTTAAGAATGAGGCTTCTGTTGAACAGATTTGCAAGGCTGCAACTTGGTCTTCTCTTCATACTTTTTCCAAATTTTCCAAATTTGACACTTTTGCTTCTTCGGAGGCTGTTTTTGGGAGAAAGGTTCTTCAGGCAGTGGTTCCTTCCGTATAAAGAGCCTGCCTGTCCCTCCCGTCATCCGTGTACTTTAGCTTTGGTATTGGTATCCCATAAGTAATGGATGATCCGTGGACTGGATACACTTAACAAGAGAAAACATAATTTATGCTTACCTGATAAATTTATTTCTCTTGTAGTGTATCCAGTCCACGGCCCGCCCTGTCACTTTAAGGCAGGTAATTTTTCCATTAAACTACAGTCACCACTGTACCCTATGGTTTTCCTTTCTCTGCATGTTTTCGGTCGAATGACTGGTAATGGCAGTTAGGGGAGGAGCTATATAGCAGCTCTGCTGGGTGAATCCTCTTGCACTTCCTGTTGGGGAGGAGTTAATATCCCATAAGTAATGGATGATCCGTGGACTGGATACACTACAAGAGAAATAAATTTATCAGGTAAGCATAAATTATGTTATTTATATTTTCTGGTATTTCCATAAAAGATTTTATAGGACACTCCATAAATCTTACTCATACTATTTATAGATTTGCTGAGGAAAAGATTGGTCAATTTGTTTCTAACTCGTATGATTCAGATCGAGCATGTAATTTTAAGACTCTTTTAAATTCACTACTATTATCACATGTCTTTGTTCTCTTATTATCATTTGTTGAAAGGAATGTCCTATGTACATATCCTCTGCATCAGGAGTGCACTACTAGTAACTAGCTGCTGATTAGTGGCTTCAAATATTTACTCACCAGACACTTTCAGCTACCAGTGCATTACTGCTCCTAGATTTACTCTTCAACAAAGGATACAAAGAGCCAAAGCAGATTTGCTAATAGGAGTAAACTGGAAAGTAGTTTCAAATTACATATTGTTAATGTTTAATTTTGACTTTACTTTTCTTTTAAAGGAACATGAAACCTAACATTTGTCTTTCATGATTCAGATAGAGCATTTATTTTTAAACAACTTTCCAATTTACTTCTGTTATCAAATTTGATTAATTTTCTTGGTATCCTTGGTTGAAGGAGCAACAATGAATTGCTGGGAGCTAGCTGAGCACAGTGTGTGAGCCAATAACAAGAGGCAAATACAGTACTGTGCAAAAGTTTTAGGCAGGTTTGAAAAAAAAGAATGCTTTAAAAAATAAAAAAGTGAATAGTTTATTTTTATCAATTAACCAAATGCAAAGTGAGTGAATAAAATGGAAATTAAATCAATATTTTGCCTTCAAAACAGCATCAATTCTTCTAGGTACACGTGCACACTTTTTAAGGAACTTGACAGATTGGTTGTTTCAAACATCTTGGAGAACTAACCACAGTTCTTCTCTGGATTTATGCAGCCTTATTTGCTTTTGTCTTCATGTAATCACAGACAGGTTCAGTGATGTTGAGATCATGGCTCTTTGGGGGCCATACCATCAATCCCAGGATTCCTTGTTCTTCTTTATGCTGAAGATAGTCCTTAATGGTTTTGGTTGTATTTCTGCGGTCATCCTCATGCTGCAGAATAAATGTGGGGGAAATCGGATGCATCCCTGATAGGGTTGCCACCTCAGCCATGTTTTCCTGGACACTTATGAGTTACACATGCTGCAGGGTGTGCAGGGAGGAATATGAACAGAGCTGTCCAGAAACACAATACATGTTCCTCCCTGCACACCCTGCAGCATGTGTAACTAGGGTTGCCACCTCAACTATGTTTTCCTGGACACTTATGAGTAACACATGCTGCAGAGTGTGCAGAGGGGAACATGAATTCCACCCCTACAAAGCACACAAATACTGACCGTGGACAGCACTATTCATGTTACTCCTTGCACACCCTGCAGCATGGCAACCCTAATCCCTGATAGTATTGCATGATAAATAAGTATCTGCCTGTACTTCTCAGCAGTGAGGAGACCATTAATTCTGACCAAATCCCCAGCTCTATTTGCAGAAATGCAGCCCAAGCTTGCAAGGAACCTCAACCATGCTTCACTGTTACCTGCAGACACTCATTCTTGTACCTCTCTTCAGCCTTTCAGCAAACAAACTGCCTTCTGCTACAGCCAAATATGACATTATGACTCATCATTCCAGAGCACCTACTACCATTTTTCTGCACCATTCTTGTGTTTTTGTGCATATCGGAGTCAATTGCAGATTTGTAAAAAAATACCCAGCAATCCAAAAATTATGAATAAATTCACGGTGTATATAGTAACAGTGCAAGACTTTCTTCCTCACTAAACAATTGTGAAGCAGTATATATTATACACAGAATCCAGTGCTAAAGTTTGAAAAGCATATATGTATGTACACAGTGCAACGTTTGCTTATGTGAACCCCCATACCTTGAGCCACTTAGCCGATGAAAGCAGTAACTTTCCTATAATGCTTTTTCCGCAAAAACCTCAGTCGGTCAGTCGATTGCTCTTGGGTAGTTTGGCATCTCTCCGTGTATCTCTGCCATCCAGTGTGACGTCACCAGCACGTGATCCTTCTTCCGCCTACGCTTGTTAGATACACCGGCTCAAGCCTCCAGCATTCAGCCAATGAATACATCCAAAAAAAAGCTGGTGTTGACATAAAGTTATCAAACAAAAGAGTGGATGATTCAATCCATAGTGTAAAATCTTCAAATTTTATTCAGTCAATGTTTAAAACCAAATAGGCTATGATTACGGATGTTATCCGAAACACGTAAGCCGTTCTAGGACTACACACCAGTATGTATGATGTGCTTGGAGGTTTTGGATGTACCCCCCCTATTTGGTTTTAACCATTGACTGAATAAAATTTGAAGATTTTACACTATGGATTGAATCATCCACTCTTTTGTTCGATAACATTGTATCTGAGTCGATTGGCCTTATTTCCACGACAGAGGTGTGGCTTTTTGGCGGAAGACCAATTGTGACCAGACTTCTCCAGACAGAAGATGGATTTACCAGGCTCTCACTGGTTTCTGCTAATTTGAAGCTGATTACACTGCTAGGTGCTAAACATCTTCTGATTGTGAAGGGAAGTAAGCATGATGTGCCTTTCATCTTCTGCACTGTTTCCATGGCCAACCATTGTGTCTACGGTTCTCAACCTTGCTTGTTTTTTTTCTGCTTCTTCAGATGAGCTTAAAACAGCACCACTGAAACACCTGTATGCCTTGAAATGTGTGGCCGGGAGAGACTTTGCTGATGCAGTATGAACTATATTGTGTCTGTGCCAAGTCTTGCCTTGCTGTATGTCTTCAGAAACCTCTCCTTGAAGGCAGAGTTTGGCTGTTCCTCCTACACAGTTGTTTTTTTGTTTTAGTTAAAGGGACACTGAACCCAAATTTTTTTCTTTCATGATTCAGATAGAGCATGCAATTTTAAGCCACTTTCTAATTTATTCCTATTATCAATTTTTCTTCGTTCTCTTGCTATCTTTATTTTAAAAAGAAGACATCTAAGCTTTTTTTTTTTATTCAGAACTATGGACAGCACTTTTTTATTGGTGGATGAGTTTATCCACCAATCAGCAAGAACAACCAAGGTTGATCACCAAAAATGGGCCGGCATCTAAACTTACTTTCTTGCATTTCAAATAAAGATACCAAGAGAATGAAGAAAATTTGATAATAGGAGTAAATTAGAAAGTTGCTTAAAATGTCATGCTCTATCTAAATCATGAAAGAAAAAAATTGGGTACAGTGTCCCTTTAATGAATGTGTTTCAACCTGCATGTTAAATTGCTCATCATTAGCACCTGTTTGGTATACTTCAGGGATGGGGAACCTTGGCCCTCCATATGTTCCAGAACTACATTTCCCATGATGCTCTACTGGTTTTCAGAGTGCTTAAGCATCATGGGTAATATAGTTCTGAAACATCAAGGTTCCACATCCCTGGTATAGTTGTTTAATCATTCACCTGCCTACAAAATCCCAGACTTTGCGCAAGTGTACCTAGAAGAATTTATGCTGTTTTGAGGGTAAAGGGAGGTCAGACAAAATGTTAATTTTATTAGGTTTTTCTTCTATTCACTCACTTTACATTTTGTTAATTAATAAAAATAGTAGCATTTCCATTTTTGAAAGCATTCTTAGTTCAGAGCATTTGTTCACGCCTGCCTAAAACTTTTGCACAGTACTGTATGTGCAACCACCAAGCAGCAGCTAGCTCCCGGTAGTGCATTGCTTCTCCAGAACCTACCTAAGTATGCTTTTCAATAAAGGATACCAAGCGAACAAAGCAAATTAGATAATAGAGGTAAATTGAAAAGTCGTTTAAAATCACATGCTCTATCTGAATAATGAAAGTTTAAGTTTGATTTATTGTCCCTTTTCTATATGTTTAAAATAAAATGCATTTAAAGGGGCATACTGGACAAAATTGGACTGCACACAGGTGCATTTTAGTTTTAACAAAAGAAGCATTTTTTTAAAATGTGTATTAGCAAAAATACTTCTAGTAAAAGCTATAGCTGTTTCAAATGTGTAAAAGTATGCACCAACCTTTTAAAGAGAGCACACAGCAAAGCTGTCCATATAGCTCCCCCTCAGGCTCCGCCCCCCAGTCATTCTCTTTGCCGCTCTAACAAGTAGCATCTCCACGGGAGGGTAAAGTGAACGTGGTGTTAGATTTGTAGTTTTTTATATCTTCAATCAAAAGTTTGTTATTTTGAAATAGTGCCGGTTTGTACTATTTACTCTCTAGCAGAAAGTGATGAAGAATTCTGCTGAGAGGAAAATGATTTTAGCATGTTGTAACTAAAATCCACTGCTGTTCCCACGCAGGACTGAGGAGTACCAAGAAAACTTCAGTTGGGGGGAACAGTTTGCAGGCTTAACTGCTACAAGGTATGTTCAGTCATCTTTTTCTAGTCAAGACTTAGTAATGCTAGAAGACTGACAAGAATCCCCATGTGGGGAAGGTAAGCCATATTCTGAGACTCAGTATAGAAGGAAGGCTTATTTAACAGGGCTAAATGACTGGTGGACACTGTTAAAGGGCAATCGATTATTTTTTAATAAAATATAATCACTATACATGTTTTTTATCACCTTTGGAGTGTTATTTGGGGTTTTATTCCACATGGCAGAATTTTGGACACCTATTTAGGGTTTTGAAGGCCCCACAACAGCTTCATGCAGCTTCACGTGGAGGGTCATAAAACTTCTTGAGGACTTCATAGAGGCTTATTTTCCATCAACTAATCCCCAGGGGCAAGGTAGGGCCACAGCAGATTGCTGTGGCATGGTGCTGTAGTTTTCTATCTGGTTGTCAGCTTTAGGTTGCTCCGGTTCAGGCACTAAGGGGTTAATTGGCTTGATATTTGCTGTGCAACCATTACCAAGCATTAAGATTGTGTGGTGAAATTTTCAGAAAGATTGGATTATTTTTGAACATTTAGTAAAAAAAGTGTGCGCTTTTATTATTTAAATGCACAGTACCGTTTTTTCTCAAATTGTGTTTTTCAGTCTTTAACTGCTGTCTAAGTCTGTTTAACATGTCTGAGCCTACAGATAGACATTGCTCTATGTGTTTAGTAGCCATGGTGGAACCCCCTTTGCATTTGTGTTTAAAGTGTGCTAATGTATCTATGCATTTTAAAGATAACGTTGTTTCACTTAAAAATGTAGCCCAAGATGATTCTTTAACAGAAGGTAATGAGGATAGTCCACCTTCCTCTCCCCATGTGTCGACACCAGTCACGCCCGCGCAAGCGATGCCTAGTACCTCTAGCGCAATGGTCCATGTTACATTACAACAATTAGCAGCAGTCATGGATAATTCCCTTGCGCCATTTTTATCCAAACTGCCAGTTTTTCCTAAAAAGCGTGATAGCTCGGTTTTAAGAACAGAGTATGAGCAATCAGAAGCTTTGGAAGGTTTATCTGTTGTACCCTCACAACACTCTGAAATGACGGTGAGGGATGTGCTGTCCGAGGGAGAAATTTCGGATACAGGAAAGATTTCTCAGCGGGCAGAATCAGATTCCTTAGCGTTTAAATTTAAGCTGGAACACCTTCGCGTACTGCTTAAGGAGGTATTAGCTACGCTGGATGATTGCGACCCCATGGTGGTCCCAGAGAAATTGTGTAAAATGGACAGATTCCTAGAAGTCCCTGTATACACTGATGCGTTTCCGATCCTGAAGAGGGTGGCGGACATTGTGGATAGGGAGTGGGAGAGACCAGGTGTACCCTTTGTCCCCCCCCCCTATCTTTAAGAAAATGTTCCCTATAACTGATCCCATGTGGGACGCATGGCAGACGATCCCTAAGGTAGAGGGGGCAATTTCAACACTTGCTAAGCGCACAACCATACCAATTGAGGACAGTTGTGCTTTCAAAGATCCTATGGATAAAAAATTGGAAGGTTTACTAAAGAAAATATTTGTTCAACAAGGTTTCCTTCTCCAACCTATTGCCTGCATTATTCCTGTGACTACTGCAGAGGCTTTCTGGTTTGAGGCGCTGGAGGAGTCGCTCCAGACAGAGACCTCATATGATGAAATTATGGATAGAATTGAAGCTCTAAAGCTGGCTAATTCTTTTATAACAGATGCCGCTTTGCAATTAGCCAAGTTAGCGGCGAAAAATTCTGGTTTTGCCATCATGGTGCGCAGAGCGCTCTGGCTGAAATCATGGTCGGCCGATGTGTCGTCTAAAACTAAGTTACTGAATATCCCTTTCAAGGGAAAGACCCTTTTCGGGTCAGAGTTGAAAGAGACTATTTTGGATATCACTGGCGGAAAGGGCCATGCCCTCCCGCAAGATAGGCCTTTTAAGGCTAAAAACAAGGCTAATTTTCGTTCCTTTCGCAACTTCAGGAGCGGTCCTGCTTCAACCTCTGCAACCGCAAAGCAGGAGGGTAACACTTCACAGTCCAAGGCAACCAGGAAAATTTACCATAAGATATGGCGGAAATATCTTTGTTGGTGTGAATCCAAGGGTTACTCGTGGAGTAAGATTAGGATTCCTAGGATATTGTCTTTTCTCCAAGAAGGATTGGAGAAAGGGTTATCAGCTAGTACCTTAAAGGGACAGATATCTGCTCTGTCTATCTTGTTACACAAGCGTCTGGCAGAAGTACCAGACGTTCAAGCGTTTGCACAGGCTTTAGTCAGAATCAAGCCTGTCTATAAACCTGTGGCTCCTCCATGGAGTCTAAATGTAGTTCTTTCAGTTCTTCAAGGGGTTCCGTTTGAACCTTTACATTCCATAGATATTAAGTTATTATCTTGGAAAGTTTTGTTTTTGGTAGCTATATCTTCTGCTCGAAGAGTTTCAGAATTATCTGCTTTGCAGTGTAATTCTCCCTATCTGGTGTTCCATGCAGATAAGGTAGTTTTGCGTACCAAACCTGGTTTTCTTCCTAAAGTGGTTTCTAATAAGAATATTAACCAGGAAATCATTGTTCCTTCTCTGTGCCCTAATCCATCCTCAAGGAAGGAACAACAATTACACAATATTGATGTGGTTCGTGCTTTAAAATTCTATTTACAAGCAACTAAGGATTTCAGACAAACATCATCCTTGTTTGTTGTCTATTCTGATAAGAGGAGAGGTCAGAAAGCAACTGCTACCTCTCTTTCCTTCTGGCTGAAAAGCATCATCCGATTGGCTTATGAGACTGCTGGACAGCAGCCTCCTGAACGAATTACAGCTCATTCCACCAGAGCTGTGGCTTCCACATGGGCTTTCAAGAATGAGGCTTCTGTTGAACAGATTTGTAAGGCAGCGACTTGGTCTTCACTGCATACATTCGCCAAATTTTATAAATTCGATACTTTTGCTTCTGCGGAGGCGATTTTTGGGAGAAAGGTTTTGCAAGCAGTGGTGCCTTCCGTTTAGGTTACCTGTCTTGTTACCTCCCTTCATCTGTGTCTTAAAGCTTTGGTATTGGTATCCCACAAGTAAGGATGAATCCGTGGACTGGATACACCTTGTAAGAGAAAACAGACTTTATGCTTACCTGATAAATTACTTTCTCTTACGGTGTATCCAGTCCACGGCCCGCCCTGGCAATTAAGCCAGGTTAAAATTTATTGTTTAAACTACAGTCACCACTGCACCCTATGGTTTCTCCTTTTTCTCCTAACCTTTGGTCGAATGACTGGGGGGGCGGAGCCTGAGGGAGAGCTATATGGACAACTTTGCTGTGTGCTCTCTTTGCCACTTCCTGTAGGGAATGAGAATATCCCACAAGTAAGGATGAATCCGTGGACTGGATACACCGTAAGAGAAAGTAATTTATCAGGTAAGCATAAATTCTGTTTTTTTCCCATTCATTATTCAGATAGAGCATGCAATTTAAAGCAACTTTCTAATTTACTCCTGTTGTCAATTTTTCTTCATTCTCTTGCTATCTTTATTTAAAAAGTAGGAATATAAAGAGCCAGCCCAATTTAGGTTCAGCACCCTGGATAGCGTTTGCTTATTGGTGGCTTCATTTAGCCACCAATAAGAAAGCATAACCCAGGTTTTGAACCAAAAATGGGCCGACTCCTTAGCTTTACATTCCTGCTTTTTTTAATAAAGCTATCAAGAGAACGAAGAATCATTAAAATTGGGTTTAGTATTCCTTTAATGTGCTTGTACCATCTGGTAATTATATAATACAAGCCCCATCTGAACAATCTGAGAAAACACATCTGGATGTAGAGACCGCTCCCCCAGATGTAAAGTCTGACGGCTGAGATAATCCGCTTCCCAATTATCTACACCTGGGATAAGTACCACAGAAATTAGACAAAAGCTGGATTCCGCCCAAATAAGTATTCAAGATACTAATAACATAGCTAGGGGACTGTGAGTCCCACCCTGATAATTGACATATGCCACAGCTGTGATATTGTCTGAAAAGAAATGAACGGTTCTCTCTTCAACAGAGGCCAAGCCTGAAGAGCCCTTTGCACGGAGTTCCAAAATATTGATTGGTAATCTCTCCTCTTGAGATTCCCAAACCCCTTGTGCTGTTAGAGATCCCCAAACAGCTCCCCAACCTGAAAAGACTTGCATCTGTTGTGATCACAGTCCAGGTTGGATGAACCAAGGAGGCCCCTAGAACCAAACGATGGTGATCTAACCACCAAGTCAGAGATAGTCGAACATTGGGATTTAAGGATATTAATTGTGATATCTTTGTATAATCCCTGCACCATTGATTCAGCATACAAAGCTGGAGAGGTCTCATATGAAAACGAGCAAAGGGAATCGCATCCGACCTAAAACGTCCATGCACTTAGCTACTGAAGGGAATAATAGAGACTGAAGGTTCCGACAAGCTGAAACAAATTTAAATTATCTCTTGTCTGTTAGAGACAGAGTCATGGACACTGAATCTATCTGGAATCCTAAAAAGGATGACCCTTGTCTGAGGAATCAAGGAACTTTTTGGTAAATTGATCCTCCAACCATGTCTTTGAAGAAACAATACTAGTTGATTTGTGTAAGATTCTTCAAAACATAAAGACTGAGCAAGTACTAAGATATCGTCCAAATAAGGAAAACACCGCAACACCCCACTCTCTGGTAACAGAGAGTAGGACACCAAAAACCTTTGAAAGATTCCTAGAGCTATCGCTAGGCCAAAAAGGAAGAGCAACAAATTGGTAATGCTTGTCTAAAAAAAGAGAATCTTAGAAATTGAAAGCAATCTGGATGAATCAGAATATGAAGATATGTACTGTGGGCATATAATGCCCTTGCTGAACAAAAAGCAGAATAGACCTTATAGTCACCATTTTGAAAGTTGGTTACGTATCGATTCAAAATTTTTAGATCCAAAACTGGTCTGAATTAAATTACTTTCTTTGGGACAATGAATAGATTTGAATAAAACCCCAGACCCTGTTCCTGAAACGGAACTGGCATGATTACCCCATATAACTCCAGGTCTGAAACACACTTCAGGAAAGCCTGAGCCTTTATTGGGTTTGCTGAAATGCGTGAAAGAAAAAAACTTCTCACAGGCGGTCTTACTCTGAATCCTATTCTGTACCCCTGAGAGACAATATTCTGAATCCAATGGTTTTGGACCGTATTGATCCAAACATCTTAGAAAAAATCTTAATCTGCCCCCTACCAGCTGAGCTGGAATAAGAGTCGCACCTTCATGCGGATTTAGGGGCTGGCTTTTATCTCTTAAATGGCTTGGATTTTTTCCAATTGAAGAAAGCTTCCAATTGGAAACAGATTCCTTGGGGAAGAATTAGGTTTCTGTTCCTTATTTAAGAACGAAAACGGTTAGAAGCTTTAAATTTACCCTTAGATCTTATTTTGAGGCATAAAAATTCCCTTCCTCCCAGTGACAGTCGAAATTATTGAATCCAACTGTGAACCAAATAATGTAATACCTTGGAAGGAAAGAAATAGCATTCTGGACTTAAGTCATATCAGCATTCCAAGATTTAAGCCACGAAGCTCTTCAACATCAATTTTGATGATATATAAAAATGACATCACAAATGAAATTATTAGCATGTTGAATCAAGTCAATAATGCTAGACAAATCATGCTTCAATACTTGTTACACTAAAGTTTCCAACCAAAAAGGTGAAGCAGCTGCAACATCAGCCAAAGAAATTGCAGGCCTAAGAATAAGACCTGAAAATAAATAAACTTTCCTTAGATAAGATTCAAATTTCCTATCTAAAGGATCTTTAAAAGAAATACTATCTTCTGTAGGAATAGAAGTACGTTTAGCAAGAGTAGAGATAGCCCCATCCACTTTGGGGATCTTTTCAACACTTCTTCAACAAAGAATGTACTCCATTTTAAATAAATAAGTAGATTTGTCAGTGTCAATATCTGAGGAAGATCTTCTGAATCAGATAGATCCTCATCAGAAGAGGATAATTCAGTATGTTGTTGGTCATTTGACATTTCATCAACTTTATGAGAAGTTTAAAAAGACCTTTACATTTATTAGAAGGCGGGATGGCAGACAAAGCCTTCTGAATAGAATCAGCAATAAATTCTTATAAATTCACAGGTATATCTTGTAAATTAGATGTCTAAAAGAACAGCAACAGGCAATGTACTATTACTGATGGTAACATTCTCTGCATGTAAAAGTTTATCATGATAACTTATTACAAACCACAGCTGGAGACATAATCTCCATAAGATTACAACAAATGTACTTAGCTTTGGTAGAACTGATATCAGTCAGCAGGATTCCAACAGTGTTTTCTGAGACAGGATCAGATTGAGACATCTTGCAAATGTAAGAGAAAAAAACAACATATAAAGCAAAAGTCTGTGATGGAAAGTCTATAATAATTCCGTGTAGAATCCTAAAGTGATGTTGTGTCGCAGATAAATAAATTCACTATTTAAAAATATCATAAATCCGATGCCTTGAAAAGGTGATGAAAGTGCAAAAAAAACAAAAAACAATTTCCTTATATGGCAGTTTCAGGAATGGGAAAAAAAATGCAACAGCATAGCCCTCTGATAGAAAAAAAAAAGGCAAGAGGCATATAGGAATCGGGTTTAAATTATGAAAATATTTGGCGCCAAGAATGACGCACAAACAGAGAAAAAATTTTGCCGCTAACAACATCCGGAATGACACACTCGTGTTATTGAAGACGCAACCTTGTGAAAGTACTCGGCATCAACAAAGATGCCGGAAATTACGAATTTGTGTTATCGAACGTAACTTCGCCAAAAAAATTCTTGTGCCAAAAATGATGCAATAAAGTTCGGCATTTTGCGCCCTCGCGAGCCTAATTCTGCCCGCAAATTTAAAATGACAGTCAATTGCAAAAAGACTATACCCCAGGTAAGAAATAAATTTTCCTGAAAAATGCATTTCCCAGATATGAAACTGACAGTCTGCAAAAGGAAATATACTGAAACCTGAATCATGGCAAATATAAGTACAATACATATATTTAGAACTTTATATAAATACATAAAGTGCCAAACCATAGCTGAGAGTGTCTTAAGTAATGCAAACATACTTACCAAAGACACCCATCCACATATAGCAGATAGCCAAACCAGTACTGAAACGGTTATCAGTAGAGGTAATGATATATAAGAGTATATCGTCGATCTGAAAAGGGAGGTAGGAGATGAATCTCTACGACCGATAACAGAGAACCTTTGAAATAGATCCCCCCGTGAGGAAAATCATTGTATACATTGACATTCACTGTACTCTGAGAGGAACCGGGCTTCAACATGCTGAGAAGCGCATATCAATGTAGAATATTAGCACAAACTTACTTCACCACCTCCATAGGAGGCAAAGTTTGTAAAACTGAATTGTGGGTGTGGTGACGGGTGTATTTATAGGCATTTTGAGGTTTGGGAAACTTTGCCCCTCCTGGTAGGATTGTATATCCCATACGTCACTAGCTCATGGACTCTTGCCAATTACATGAAAGAAAAAAAAATTTCTTTCATGATTCAGATAGAGAATACAATTTTAAACAACTTTCCAATTTACTTCTATTATTTAATTTGCTTCCTTCTCTTGTTATCATTTGCTGAAAGGTTTATCTAGGCAAGTTCATGAGCAGCAGAGAAACTAGGTTCTCGCTGTTGATTGGTGCCTGCATATCTATATTGAATGTGATTGGCTCACCCATGAGTTCAGTTAGAAGCTAGTAGTGCATTGCTGCTCCTTCAACCAATTATACCAAGAGAATGAAGCAGATTAGATAATAGTAATGACTCAATTTGTTAATTGCTGAAATTATACAAGCCCCACTGATGATCTGAGCAGTTGGTGCGCTGAGAATATCTAGCTATGCTTCACATGCATGCTCAATAGAAAAATGTTAACACTAAAAAAGTGATAACTTTTACTTGGAAATATGTTTCTATTCAAATATGTTATTCTTCTATGTTAATTTCAGTTTTGAACAGAATGTCCCTTTAATGTTCCCTGTATTTCAACTAAAGGGGCAGTAAAGTCAAAATTAAACTTTTATGATTCAGATAGAGTATGCAATTTTAAACTATTTTCTAATTTACCTATTATTATTACTCTTGTTTTCTTGTTATCCTTTGTTGAAAAGCATACCTAGGTATGCTCAGGAACAGCAAATGCACTACTAGAAACTAGCTTCTGCTTGGTGGCTGCACAAATATGCTTCATGTCATGAATCATGAAAGAAAAATAAATGAGTTTCATGTCCCTTTCAACTTTTATTATTCTGATAGCGTGCACAGTTAAGAAAAAAAAAAACTTTCCTATCTGCTTCTATTATCAAATATTCACATATATCTTTGTCTCTTGGTATCCTTTGTTGATACATCGTTTCCATAAGAGCATATTGAGGTATGCTCAGGGTGGTACACATATAAGCACTATATGTATAATTTTGTTATAAACATTGTTTCAAGCAATGCCGCCATATAGTGCTCAACACAAGTGCACATGGAAATGTTCACCCTTCTTTTCTCACTTAGGTATTCTGGCATAGAAAGGAGTTACATTTCAACAAAAAATATGAAGAGAAAGAAGTAAATATATATTTTTTTTTAAAACTGCACGCTCTGTCTGAAATATGAAACTTACATTTTGAGGTTGTTGTCTACCATGTTTGCTTAATCGTCATGTTCTTGAAAAAGAGGGAATATTTAAAGGGATATTAAACCCAAATTTTTATTTCATGATTCTAATAGAGAATGCAATTTTAAGCAACTTTCTGATTTTACTCCCTATTATCAATTTTTCTTTGTTCTCTTGGTATCTTTGTTTGAAAAAGGAGGAATGAATGTTTTCGATCCGGCCCATTTTTGGTTTAGAACCCTGGATAGCGCTTGCTGATTTGTGGCTACATTTAGCTATCCAATCAGCATGTGCAACCCAGGTGCTGAACCTATAATGGGCTGGCTCCAAAGCTTTCATTCCTGCTTTTTCAAATAAAGATAACAAGAGAACGAAGAAAAAAATGATTTTAGGAGTAAATTAGAAAGTTGCTTAAAATTGCATGCTCTATTCGAATCATGAAATAGAAAATTTGGGTTTAGTATCCTTTAAATATTCCATATTTCTTAGTTTTTAATGAAAAATAGACAATTAAAATGTAATGTAACCATTTTTTCTTTCTTTCAGAATTTATCTGTTGAACACATCATACTTGGTATACAGGATCATTTTTCAAAATCACAAATTATTCAGACCAACCTCGCCCAGCCTATTTTTGACTGTCTTCTTCGTATTGCTGTAGCAAACTCTTCTTTCTCTTCTGAAACCTTTGAAGAGCAAAAAGATATGGTACGTACAAATTGATTACAAGAAGGTAGTGATGCTTTTGTGATTTTTATTTTCTTATGTCATATGCGCATTGAGTAATAATTATTTGCTGAAAAAGGGGTCCACAATTAAAGATAAGTCAGAGCCTTTAAATTTCATAAAACATAATTTAATAGAGCTTTTATTTGGTCCCAGAGTAACACATAAAGTATGTTTTCTCTGTATTTTTTTAATGTATGTCTTTAGAATGCTTCAATTTTAATCCAAAATGATTCCTTCTGTGCTTCCTTGGTATGTTTCTAAGAAGCTGATTGGTTGGTATGCATCACAGCGTGCTTGACGGGCACAGACAAGCATTCAATAAGATAGTTTTGTTGCCAGATCAGCACGGTGACAGTGAATTAGGTGCTTACTATAGCTTCAAGAAAATATTATTATTTAAAAATATGTTACAAAGTTAGTTTAATATCATGAATACAATTTGGCAATGTCCCTTATACTATTGAGACTAAACCATTATTTCTTTCATGTAATTAGCAAGAGTCCATGAGCTAGTGACGTATGGGATATACATTCCTACCAGGAGGGGCAAAGTTTCCCAAACCTTAAAATGCCTATAAATACACCCCTCACCACACCCACAATTCAGTTTTACAAACTTTGCCTCCGATGGAGGTGGTGAAGTAAGTTTGTGCTAGATTCTACGTTGATATGCGCTCCGCAGCAAGTTGGAGCCCGGTTTTCCTCTCAGCGTGCAGTGAATGTCAGAGGGATGTGAGGAGAGTAATTGCCTATTTGAATGCAGTGATCTCCTTCTACGGGGTCTATTTCATAGGTTCTCTGTTATCGGTCGTAGAGATTCATCTCTTACCTCCCTTTTCAGATCGACGATATACTCTTATATATACCATTACCTCTGCTGATTCTCGTTTCAGTACTGGTTTGGCTTTCTACAAACATGTAGATGAGTGTCCTGGGGTAAGTAAATCTTATTTTCTGTGACACTCTAAGCTATGGTTGGGCACTTTGTTTATAAAGTTCTAAATATATGTATTCAAACATTTATTTGCCTTGACTCAGAATGTTCAACATTCCTTATTTTTCAGACAGTCAATTTCATATTTGGGATAAATGCATTTGTTTCAATCATTTTTTCTTACCTTAAAAAATTTGACTTTTTCCCTGTGGGCTGTTAGGCTCGCGGGGGCAGAAAATGCTTCATTTTATTGCGTCATTCTTGGCACAGACTTTTTTGGCGCAAAATTTTTTTTCTGTTTCCGGCGTCATACGTGTCGCCGGAAGTTGCGTCATTTTTTGACGTTTTTTTTGCGTCAAAAATGTCGGCGTTCCGGATGTGGCGTCATTTTTGGCGCCAAAAGCATTTAGTACTGTTACATTACCTGTTGCTGTTCCGTCAACATCTAATTTTCAGAGTGTTCCTGATAACATAAGAGATTTTATTTTTTAAATCCATTAAGAAGGCTATGTCTGTTATTTCTCCTTCTAGTATACATAAAAGTCTTTTAAAACTTCTCTTTTTTCAGATGAATTTTTAAATGAACATCATCATTCTGATACTGATAATGGTTCTTCTGGTTCAGAGGTTTCTGTCTCAGAGGTTGATGCTGATAAATCTTTGTATTTGTTCAAGATGGAATTTATTCGTTCTTTACTTAAAGAAGTATTATTTGCATTAGAAATAGAGGATTCTGGTCCTCTTGATACTAAATGTAAACGTTTAAATAAGGTTTTTAAATCTCCTGTAGTTATTCCAGAAGTGTTTTCTCTCCCTGATGCTATTTCTGAAGTAATTTCCAGGGAATGGAATAATTTGGGTAATTTATTTACTCCTTCTAGACGTTTAAGCAATTATATCCTGTGCCATCTGACAGATTAGAGTTTTTTGGGACAAAAATCCCTAAGGTTATGGGGCTGTCTCTACTCCTGCTAATGTACTACTATTCCTACGGCAGATAGTACTTCATTTAAGGATCCTTTAGATAGGAAAATTGAATCCTTTCTAAGAAAAGCTTACTTATGTTCAGGTAATCTTCTTAGACCTGCTATATTTTTAGCAGATGTTGCTGCAGCTTCAACTTTTTGGTTAGAAGCTTTAGCGCAACAAGTAACAGATCATAATTTTATAGCATTATTATTATTCTATAACATGCTAATAATTTTATTGGTGATACCATCTTTTGATATCATTAGAGTTGATGTCAGGTATATGTGTCTAGCTATTTTAGCTAGAAAAGCTTTATGGATTAAACTTGGAATGCTGATATGTCTTCTAAGTCAACTTTGCTTTCCCTTTCTTTCCAGGGTAAATAATCATTTTCGTTCCTTTCCTCACAACAAGGAACAAAAGCCTGATCCTTCATCCTCAGGAGCGGTATCAGTTTGGAAACCATTTCCAGTTTGGAATATATCCAAGCCTTATAGAAACCTATAGCCAGCTCCTAAGTACCTATGAAGGTGCGGCCCTTATTCCAGCTCAGCTGGTATGGGGCAGATTACGTTTTCTTCAAAGAAATTTGGATCAATTCCGTTCTCAATCTCTGGTTTCAGAACATTGTTTCAGAAAGGTACAGAATTGGCTTCAGTTAAGGCCTCCTGCTAAGAGATTTTTTTCTTTCCCGTGTCCCAGTTAACACAGCAAAGGCTCAGCATTTCTGAAATGTGTTTCAGATCTAGAGTTGGCTGGAGTATTTATGCCAGTTCCAGTTCTGGAACAGGGGCTGGGGTTTTATTTTATCTCTTCATTGTACCAAAGAAGGTCAATTCCTTCAGACCAGTTCCGGATCTATCATTATTGAATCGTTATGTTAGGATACCAACATTCAAGATGGTTACTGTAGGACTATCCTGCCTTTTGTTTAGCAAGGGCATTATATGTCTACAATAGATTTACAGGATGTGTATCTGCATATTCCGATTCATCCAGATCACTTTTAGTGTCTGAGATTCTCTTTTTAGACAAGCATTACCAGTTTTTTGGCTCTACCGTTTGGCCTAGCCTCAGTTCCAAGAATTTTTTTCAAAGGTTCTCGGTGCCCTTCTTTCTGTAATCAGAGAACAGGGTTTTGGTTTTTCCTTATTTGGACGATATCTTGGTACTTGCTCAGTCTTCTCATTTTCGAAGAATCTCATACGAATCGACTTGTGTTGTTTCTTCAAGTTCATGGTTGGAGGATCAATTTACCAATCAATTCATTGATTCCTCAGACAAGGGTAACCTTTTTAGGTTTCTAGATAGATTCAGTGTCTATGACTCTGTCCTTGTCAGACAAGAGAAGTTTAACATTGATATCAGCTTGTCAAAACCTTCAGTCACAATCATTCCCTTTGGTAGCCTTATGCATGGAAATGTTGGGTCTTAGGACTGCCGCATCAGATGCGATCTCCTTTGCTCGTTTTCACATGCGACCTCTTCAGCTCTGTATGCTGAACCAATGGTGCAGGGATTACTCAAAGATATCTCAATTAATATCTTTAAACCGATTTTACGACACTCTCTGACATGGTGGACAGATCACCATCGTTTAGTTCAGGGGGCTTCTTGTTCTTCCGACCTGGACTATAATCTCAACAGATGCAAGTCTTACAGGTTGGGGAGCTGTGTGGGGGTATCTGACGGCACAAGGGGTTTGGGAATCTCAGGAGGTGAGATTTCCGATCAATATTTTGGAACTCCGTGCAATTTTCAGAGCTCTTCAGTCTTGGCCTCTTCTGAAGAGAGAGTTGTTCATTTGTTTTCAGATAGACAATGTCACAACTGTGGCATACATCAATCATCAAGGAGGGACTCACAGTCCTCTGGCTATGAAAGAAGTATCTCGAATTTTGGTTTGGGCGGAATCCAGCTCCTGTCTAATCTCTGCGGTTCATATCCCAGGTATGGACAATTGGAAAGCGGATTATCTCAGTCGCCAAACGTTGCATCCGGGCGAATGGTCTCTTCACCCAGAGGTATTTCTTCAGATTATTCAAATGTGGGAACTTCCAGAAATAGATCTGATGGCTTCTCATCTAAACAAGAAACTTCCCAGGTATCTGTCCAGATCCCGGGATCCTCAGGCGGAGGCAGTGGATGCATTATCACTTCCTTGGAAGTATCATCCTGCCTATATCTTTCCGCCTCTAGTTCTTCTTCCAAGAGTAATCTCCAAGATTCTGAAGGAATGCTCGTTTGTTCTGCTGGTAGCTCCGGCATGGCCTCACAGGTTTTGGTATGCGGATCTTGTCCGGATGGCCTCTTGCCAGCCGTGGACTCTTCCGTTAAGACCAGACCTTCTGTCGCAAGGTCCTTTCTTCCATCAGGATCTCAAATCCTTAAATTTAAAGGTATGGAGATTGAACGCTTGATTCTTGGTCAAAGAGGTTTCTCTGACTCTGTGATTAATACTATGTTACAGGCTCGTAAATCTGTATCTAGAGAGATATATTATAGAGTCTGGAAGACTTATATTTCTTGGTGTCTTTCTCATCATTTTTCCTGGCATTCTTTTAGAATTCCGAGAATTTTACAGTTTCTTCAGGATGGTTTAGATAAAGGTTTATCCGCAAGTTCCTTGAAAGGACAAATCTCTGCTCTTTCTGTTCTTTTTCACAGAAAGATTGCTAATCTTCCTGATATTCATTGTTTTGTACAAGCTTTGGTTCGTATAAAACCTGTCATTAAGTCTATTTCTCCTCCTTGGAGTTTGAATTTGGTTCTGAGGGCTCTTCAAGCTCCTCCTTTTGAACCCATGCATTCATTGGACATTAAATTACTTTCTTGGAAAGTTTTGTTCCTTTTGGCCATCTCTTCTGCCAGAAGAGTCTCTGAATTATCTGCTCTTTCTTGTGAGTCTCCTTTTCTGATTTTTCATCAGGATAAGGCGGTGTTGCGAACTTCTTTTGAATTTTTACCTAAGGTTGTGAATTCCAACAACATTAGTAGAGAAATTGTGGTTCCTTCATTATGTCCTAATCCTAAGAATTCTAAGGAGAAATCGTTGCATTCTTTGGATGTTGTTAGAGCTTTGAAATATTATGTTGAGGCTACTAAGTCTTTCCGAAAGACTTCTAGTCTATTTGTCATCTTTTCCGGTTCTAGAAAAGGTCAGAAAGCTTCTGCCATTTCTTTGGCATCTTGGTTGAAATCCTTAATTCACCATGCTTATGTCGAGTCGGGTAAAACTCCGCCTCAAAGGATTACAGCTCATTCTACTAGGTCAGTTTCTACTTCCTGGGCGTTTAGGAATGAGGCTTCGGTTGATCAGATTTGCAAAGCAGCAACTTGGTCCTCTTTGCATACTTTTACTGAATTCTACCATTTTGATGTGTTTTCTTCTTCTGAAGCAGTTTTTGGTAGAAAAGTACTTCAGGCAGCGGTTTCAGTTTGAATCTTCTGCTTATGTTTTCATTAAACTTTATTTTGGGTGTGGATTATTTTCAGCAGGAATTGGCTGTCTTTATTTTATCCCTCCCTCTCTAGTGACTCTTGCGTGGAAAGATCCACATCTTGGGTAGTCATTATCCCATACGTCACTAGCTCATGGACTCTTGCTAATTACATGAAAGAAAACATAATTTATGTAAGAACTTACCTGATAAATTCATTTCTTTCATATTAGCAAGAGTCCATGAGGCCCACCCCTTTTTGGTGGTTATGATTTTTTTGTATAAAGCACAACTATTCCAATTCCTTATATTTATGCTTTGCACTTTTTTCTTATCACCCCACTTCTTGGCTATTCGTTAAACTGATTTGTGGGTGTGGTGAGGGGTGTATTTATAGGCATTTTGAGGTTTGGGAAACTTTGCCCCTCCTGGTAGGAATGTATATCCCATACGTCACTAGCTCATGGACTCTTGCTAATATGAAAGAAATGAATTTATCAGGTAAGTTCTTACATAAATTATGTTTTTTATTGGCTATTGCCTAAGCGTGCAGAGTTTCTGAGATCTCTGCTTTGCAATGTGAGCCCCCTTATCTGATTTTTCATGCAAATAAGGCAGTTTTACGTACTAATATAGGTTTTCTTCCTAAGGTTGTGTCGGATCTCAACATCAATCAGGAGATTGTGGTTCCTTCCTTGTGTCCTAATCCTCCTTCATCGAAGGAACGCTTAGTTAACAATTTGGATGTGGTTCCTCTTTGTTTGTTGTCTATTTGGGAAGCTTAAGGGGCAGAAGACTACTTCGACTTCCCTATCTTTTTGGTTAAGGAGTGTCATCCGCTTAGCTTATGAGACAGCGGGACATCGTCCTCCTGAGAGGTTAACGGCTCATTCCGTTAGAGCAGTGGCTTCCTCTTGGGCCTTTTAAGAACGAAGCCTCTATGGATCAGATTTGTAAGGAGGCTACTTGGTTCTCCTTGCATACTTTTTAAAATTTTTACAAGTTTGATGTTTTTGCTTTGGCTGAAGCAGCTTTCAGGAGAAAAGTTTTGCAGGCTGTGGCACCCTCAGAATAGAGTCCATCTCTTCCTTTTTGTTCCCTCCCGTTATTCATTCAGTGTCCTCTGGAGCTTGGGTATAGTTTTCCCAACAGTCAGGAATGAAGCCGAGGACTCTCCATATCTTAGGAAGGAAAACATAATTTATGCTTACCAGATAAATTATTTTCCTTACGGATAGGGAGAGTCCACGGCCCCGCCCATTTTTTCTTGTCTATTGACGTTCCCTTATTATTTATTTTATTCTTCTGGCACCATTTATACCCTAATGTTTCTCCTACTTTTCCTTGTTTCCTCGGCAAAATGACTGGGGTAATGAGGAAGTAGGAAATGACTGGGGTAATGAGGAAGTAGGAGGGATATTTAAGCCTTTTGCCGGGGTGTTGTATTTCCCAACAGTAGGGAATGAAGCCGCGGACTCTCCCTATCCGGAAATAAATTAATTTATCTGGTAAGCATAAATTATGTTTTTCTACATGGTGACATAGTTTATGTTTCAGCACTGCTACCCCTGAAGAGCTTGTTACTTTACATAAAAGTATTACATCCTTGCTGTCCATTTATAAGCTTAGTTAGGACTATCTGTGGCCCATTTGAGATGTCATTATGCAGGTCCCCAACATGCAAATTTCTCAATGAATCAATCTCTGCCTGTCTTCGCGCCCGATTTGATGCAAAGATATCGGGCGCCTTTTTTGATAAATTTTGGCCGGCGGACACTAATTTCGACGGGTCAAAATGATGCAGATTTTAACACCTACATTTTTTTTTGACACATTTGATAAATAGGTCCCTTTAGAAAATATCAAAGCACTCGGGTCACCATTTCCTGCTACCCTGTTTCAGGGAAGTACTGGGATTCCAATTTTATAGATCTAGAACTCTTTTCGTTTGTGTTTGAATTCTGTATGGCAGTGAGATAATATCTGATATCAGCCACCATAGGAAGAGCATAGTAGATCTTGAGTAGAAAAAGCAGATTACATTCTCTTTTGGCAACAAGATAAATTTGCAAATATTGCGTTACAAATAAGGACCCTCTGGCATTTGCTCTAAATGCATATACCTGTGTAGTTCCTTGGAGATTCAGAATACTTTATTTCTCCAACATAGGTGTGTCCGGTCCACGGCGTCATCCTTACTTGTGGGATATTCTCTTCCCCAACAGGAAATGGCAAAGAGCCCAGCAAAGCTGGTCACATGATCCCTCCTAGGCTCCGCCTTCCCCAGTCATTCTCTTTGCCGTTGTACAGGCAACATCTCCACGGAGATGGCTTAGAGTTTTTTAGTGTTTAACTGTAGTTTTTATTATTCAATCAAGAGTTTGTTATTTTAAAATAGTGCTGGTATGTACTATTTACTCTGAAACAGAAAAGAGATGAAGATTTCTGTTTGTAAGAGGAAAATGATTTTAGCAACCGTTACTAAAATCGATGGCTGTTTCCACACAGGACTGTTGAGAGGAATTAACTTCAGTTGGGGGAACAGTGAGCAGACTTTTGCTGCTTGAGGTATGACACATTCTAACAAGACGATGTAATGCTGGAAGCTGTCATTTTCCCTATGGGATCCGGTAAGCCATTTTTATTACAGACAGAAAAAAAGGGCTTCACAAGGGCTTTTTAAGACTGTAGACATTTTCTGGGCTAAATCGATTTATATATAAACATATTTTATACTCCATAGCCTTGAGGAATTATTTTAATCTTGGGAATTTTGTAAAATAACCGGCAGGCACTGTATTGGACACCTTATTCTCTAGGGGCTTTCCCTAATCATAGGCAGAGTCTCATTTTCGCGCCTGTATTGCGCACTTGTTTTTGAGAAGCATGACATGCAGATGCATGTGTGAGGAGCTCTGATACATAGAAAAGACTTTCTGAAGGCGTCATTTGGTATCGTATTCCCCTTTGGGCTTGGTTGGGTCTCAGCAAAGCAGATACCAGGGACTGTAAAGGGGTGAAATATAAAAACGGCTCCGGTTCCGTTATTTTAAGGGTTAAAGCTTCCAAATTTGGTGTGCAATACTTTTAAGGCTTTAAGACACTGTGGTGAAATTTTGGTGAATTTTGAACAATTCCTTCATACTTTTTCGCAATTGCAGTAATAATGTGTGTTCAGTTTAAAATTTAAAGTGACAGTAACGGTTTTATTTTAAAACGTTTTTTGTACTTTGTTATCAAGTTTATGCCTGTTTAACATGTCTGAACTACCAGATAGACTGTGTTCTGAATGTGGGGAAGCCAAGGTTCCTTCTCATTTAAATAGATGTGATTTATGTGACACAAAATTTAGAGAAAATGATGCCCAAGATGATTCCTCAAGTGAGGGGAGTAAGCATGGTACTGCATCATCCCCTCCTTCGTCTACACCAGTCTTGCCCACACAGGAGGCCCCTAGTACATCTAGCGCGCCAATACTCCTTACTATGCAACAATTAACGGCTGTAATGGATAATTCTATCAAAAACATTTTAGCCAAAATGCCCACTTATCAGCGAAAGCGCGACTGCTCTGTTTTAGAAAATACTGAAGAGCATGAGGACGCTGATGATATTGGTTCTGAAGGGCCCCTACACCAGTCTGAGGGGGCCAGGGAGGTTTTGTCTGAGGGAGAAATTTCAGATTCAGGGAAAAATTCTCAACAAGCTGAACCTGATGTGATTACATTTAAATTTAAGTTGGAACATCTCCGCGCTCTGCTTAAGGAGGTGTTATCCACTCTGGATGATTGTGAGAATTTGGTCATTCCAGAGAAACTATGTAAAATGGACAAGTTCCTAGAGGTCCCGGGGCCCCCCGAAGCTTTTCCTATACCCAAGCGGGTGGCGGACATTGTAAATAAAGAATGGGAAAGGCCCGGTATACCTTTCGTCCCTCCCCCCATATTTAAAAAATTGTTTCCTATGGTCGACCCCAGAAAGGACTTATGGCAGACAGTCCCCAAGGTCGAGGGGGCGGTTTCTACTCTAAACAAACGCACCACTATACCCATAGAAGATAGTTGTGCTTTCAAAGATCCTATGGATAAAAAATTAGAAGGTTTGCTTAAAAAGATGTTTGTTCAGCAAGGTTACCTTCTACAACCAATTTCATGCATTGTCCCTGTCACTACAGCCGCGTGTTTCTGGTTCGATGAGCTAGAAAAGGCGATCAATAATAATTCTTCTTCTTATGAGGAGATTATGGACAGAATTCGTGCTCTCAAATTGGCTAATTCTTTCACCCTAGACGCCACTTTGCAATTGGCTAGGTTAGCGGCGAAAAATTCTGGGTTTGCTATTGTGGCGCGCAGAGCGCTTTGGTTAAAATCTTGGTCAGCGGATGCGTCTTCCAAGAACAAATTGCTTAACATTCCTTTCAAGGGGAAAACGCTGTTTGGCCCTGACTTGAAAGAGATTATCTCTGATATCACTGGGGGCAAGGGCCACGCCCTTCCTCAGGATAGGTCTTTCAAGGCCAAAAATAAACCTAATTTTCGTCCCTTTCGCAGAAACGGACCAGCCCCAAGTGCTACGTCCTCTAAGCAGGAGGGTAATACTTCTCAAGCCAAACCAGCCTGGAGACCAATGCAAGGCTGGAACAAAGGAAAGCAGGCCAAGAAACCTGCCACTGCTACCAAGACAGCATGAGATGTTGGCCCCCGATCCGGGACCGGATCTGGTGGGGGGCAGACTCTCTCTCTTCGCTCAGGCTTGGGCAAGAGATGTTCTGGATCCTTGGGCGCTAGAAATAGTCTCCCAAGGTTATCTTCTGGAATTCAAGGGGCTTCCCCCAAGGGGGAGGTTCCACAGGTCTCAATTGTCTTCAGACCACATAAAAAAACAGGCATTCTTGCATTGTGTAGAAGACCTGTTAAAAATGGGAGTGATTCATCCTGTTCCATTAGGAGAACAAGGGATGGGGTTCTACTCCAATCTGTTCATAGTTCCCAAAAAAGAGGGAACGTTCAGACCAATCTTAGATCTCAAGATCCTAAACAAGTTTCTCAAGGTTCCATCGTTCAAAATGGAAACCATTCGAACAATTCTTCCTTCCATCCAGGAAGGTCAATTCATGACCACGGTGGATTTAAAGGATGCGTATCTACATATTCCTATCCACGAGGAACATCATCGGTTCCTAAGGTTCGCATTCCTGGACAAGCATTACCAGTTTGTGGCACTTCCGTTCGGATTAGCCACTGCTCCAAGGATTTTCACAAAGGTACTAGGGTCCCTTCTAGCGGTGCTAAGACCAAGGGGCATTGCAGTAGTACCTTACTTGGACGACATTCTGATTCAAGCGTCGTCCCTTCCTCAAGCAAAGGCTCACACGGACATTGTCCTGGCCTTTCTCAGATCTCACGGATGGAAAGTGAACGTAGAAAAGAGTTCTCTATCTCCGTCAACAAGGGTTCCCTTCTTGGGAACAATAATAGACTCCTTAGAAATGAGGATTTTTCTGACAGAGGCCAGAAAAACAAAACTTCTGAACTCTTGTCAAATACTTCATTCTGTTCCTCTTCCTTCCATAGCGCAGTGCATGGAAGTAATAGGTTTGATGGTAGCGGCAATGGACATAGTTCCTTTTGCGCGCATTCATCTAAGACCATTACAACTGTGCATGCTCAGTCAGTGGAATGGGGACTATACAGACTTGTCTCCGACGATACAAGTAAATCAGAGGACCAGAGATTCACTCCGTTGGTGGCTGTCCCTGGACAACCTGTCACAGGGGATGAGCTTCCGCAGACCAGAGTGGGTCATTGTCACGACCGACGCCAGTCTGGTGGGCTGGGGCGCGGTCTGGGGACCCCTGAAAGCTCAGGGTCTTTGGTCTCGGGAAGAATCTCTTCTACCGATAAATATTCTGGAACTGAGAGCGATATTCAATGCTCTCAAGGCTTGGCCTCAGCTAGCAAAGGCCAAGTTCATACGGTTTCAATCAGACAACATGACAACTGTTGCGTACATCAACCATCAGGGGGGAACAAGGAGTTCCCTGGCGATGGAAGAAGTGACCAAAATCATTCAATGGGCGGAGACTCACTCCTGCCACTTGTCTGCAATCCACATCCCAGGAGTGGAAAATTGGGAAGCGGATTTTCTGAGTCGTCAGACATTTCATCCGGGGGAGTGGGAACTCCATCCGGAAATCTTTGCCCAAATTACTCAGTTGTGGGGCATTCCAGACATGGATCTGATGGCCTCTCGTCAGAACTTCAAGGTTCCTTGCTACGGGTCCAGATCCAGGGATCCCAAGGCGACTCTAGTAGATGCACTAGTGGCACCTTGGACCTTCAAACTAGCTTATGTATTCCCGCCGTTTCCTCTCATCCCCAGGCTGGTAGCCAGGATCAATCAGGAGAGGGCATCGGTGATCTTGATAGCTCCTGCGTGGCCACGCAGGACTTGGTATGCAGACCTGGTGAAGATGTCATCGGCTCCACCATGGAAGCTACCTTTGAGACGAGACCTTCTTGTTCAAGGTCCGTTCGAACATCCGAATCTGGTCTCACTCCAACTGACTGCTTGGAGATTGAACGCTTGATCTTATCAAAGCGAGGATTCTCAGATTCTGTCATTGATACTCTTGTTCAGGCCAGAAAGCCTGTAACTAGAAAAATTTACCACAAAATATGGAAAAAATATATCTGTTGGTGTGAATCTAAAGGATTCCCTTGGGACAAGGTAAAAATTCCTAAGATTCTATCCTTTCTTCAAGAAGGTTTGGAGAAAGGATTATCTGCAAGTTCCTTGAAGGGACAGATTTCTGCCTTGTCTGTGTTACTTCACAAAAAGCTGGCTGCTGTGCCAGATGTTCAAGCCTTTGTTCAGGCTCTGGTTAGAATCAAGCCTGTTTACAAACCTTTGACTCCTCCTTGGAGTCTCAATTTAGTTCTTTCAGTTCTTCAGGGGGTTCCGTTTGAACCCTTACATTCCGTTAATATTAAGTTATTATCTTGGAAAGTTTTGTTTTTGGTTGCAATTTCTTCTGCTAGAAGAGTTTCAGAATTATCTGCTCTGCAGTGTTCTCCTCCTTATCTGGTGTTCCATGCAGATAAGGTGGTTTTACGTACTAAACCTGGTTTTCTTCCGAAAGTTGTTTCTAACAAAAACATTAACCAGGAGATAGTCGTGCCTTCTTTGTGTCCGAATCCAGTTTCAAAGAAGGAACGTTTGTTGCACAATTTGGATGTTGTTCGTGCTCTAAAATTCTATTTAGATGCTACAAAGGATTTTAGACAAACATCTTCCTTGTTTGTTGTTTATTCTGGTAAAAGGAGAGGTCAAAAAGCAACTTCTACCTCTCTCTCTTTTTGGATTAAAAGCATCATCAGATTGGCTTATGAGACTGCCGGACGGCAGCCTCCTGACAGAATCACAGCTCATTCCACTAGGGCTGTGGCTTCCACATGGGCCTTCAAGAACGAGGCTTCTGTTGATCAGATATGTAAGGCAGCGACTTGGTCTTCACTGCACACTTTTACTAAATTTTACAAGTTTGATACTTTTGCTTCTTCTGAGGCTATTTTTGGGAGAAAGGTTTTGCAAGCCGTGGTGCCTTCCATCTAGGTGACCTGATTTGCTCCCTCCCTTCATCCGTGTCCTAAAGCTTTGGTATTGGTTCCCACAAGTAAGGATGACGCCGTGGACCGGACACACCTATGTTGGAGAAAACAGAATTTATGTTTACCTGATAAATTACTTTCTCCAACGGTGTGTCCGGTCCACGGCCCGCCCTGGTTTTTTAATCAGGTCTGATAATTTATTTTCTTTAACTACAGTCACCACGGTATCATATGGTTTCTCCTATGCAAATATTCCTCCTTTACGTCGGTCGAATGACTGGGGAAGGCGGAGCCTAGGAGGGATCATGTGACCAGCTTTGCTGGGCTCTTTGCCATTTCCTGTTGGGGAAGAGAATATCCCACAAGTAAGGATGACGCCGTGGACCGGACACACCGTTGGAGAAAGTAATTTATCAGGTAAACATAAATTCTGTTATTTTTAATCCAGTTGCTCTGCTTGCTAGTTATATTGATTACTTTTAAAATGCCTGATGAGGCCTTGTATGTATGTATGTACTGTATGTATGTGTGTGTGTGTGATGAAGTCCTGCACATGATATTGTGCAAAAAATGACATTATTATTAATTTTTTTTCTATCTGATTAATTGGATAATAATCAGACGATTAATCGCATAGGAAAAAAATAATAAATACAATTTTTTGCACAATACCATGTGCAGGAGTTCACCAGAGTGAAGCAGCTGGTGCGCTGCAACTGACCAACTAGTCACAGACCACCTAATAGAGATTGACAACTATTTTTATGATCAATCTTTCCGATTAGTTGTTGCAGCCCTAATATATATATATATATATATATATATAAAAAATAGAACTCACTCACCGGATTTAACAAGGGGTGAAAACACCTTAATCCCTTATGTGTAACGTTTCAGGAAGCACTCATCGTCTTCAGACAATCAATTGAACCAAACCAAAAGCAAGGATTTAAATACCCTCATACCTCATTAACAATCAACCCACATGTGAAGTCCAGCAGGTGCGTGGCCCGGTGCGCGTGTCATCAGACGGCGCTCGTTGCCTATCAACCTGTCAGCATTTGTCAATAACCATTACCATGTAATTTTAGACATAACTAACACCTGTATTATGAAATTTTACTTAAAATCAAACTACTGAATACTATCCGTATGCACTACAATTAATTGACTAGACCGTACTTTAAACAAGTAAATACTAAACAATGTTAAAAATGTCAGCAAACCATACAAAAGATCAGATAATTAAATAATTACTTGCAGAACAGCTAAACTGTCTATACGTTAATAAATATGTTAAGCAATAAATGCTAATAACTATGCTGATAATATTAGCTGCACGCTCTCAAGGCAAATCATACTTCACATATACCCAAAGGAGGTATAGAATGAAAATACTAATATAGATACGCAGAGGAACAAGAAGTAAATCCAAAATGAACTAAGAAAAAATATAAATATAAAGTAAATAAATAAAAAAATAAAATAAAAACATAAGTAAAATGGGCAAAAATTTAAACCAAAAATAAACCTAAAGAGCCTATAACAAGAGACATATCGAAAAAACAAAAAAACACGAGCGCAATTGGGAAATACTACAAAGCGATGACATGTTACCCTTCAAAAATATGGAGGTACTACGGATTGGATACAGAAAAGGGAAATCACTCAAAGATAGCCTTCAGATGACAGACCCAGTGCACTGCTACTCAAAAAACTGGTTGAATAAGCAAACCACTAAACCGTGTTGCTACAGATGTAGTGGCTGTACAACATGTAATGGATTATAAGTGGGTAGATATTTCAATCACCCAAGGCACAAGAAGAAATATTACCTTAAACACAGGGTCACCTGCACCACCCCATACATTGTATACCTGCTTTACTGCCCGTGTAGTTTGTTTTACGTGGGTAAAACCTGTGACGACTTAAGAACAAGGATGGCCAACCATCGTAGTGCCATACGACAAGCATTGCGTATAGGAGACTCTAGCCAACCGGTAGCACTGCATTTCCTAGAACGAGGTCACAACGTTTCAGACTTACGATATATTATTGACCATGTACCTACGCTCAGTCGTGGAGGAGATAGGAATAGGATACTCCTACAGAAAGAAACAAGATGGACTTTTGAATTGGACACTAATTACCCCGAAGGGCCTTAATACGAAACTGGAATGGCATAGTTTCCTATAAAGCTCCATTTAGATAATATAGCCTAACTGTTGCTCTAATAGTGGCAGGTTCTCCTTCTCTCTCTCTTTCTTTCTTTCTCTCTCTCTTTCTTTCTCTTTTTCTTTTTCTCTTCTTTCCCCTTATCTTTTTCTTTTCTCTCCTTTTTCTTTTCTTTTTCTATTTTTTCTTCTTATTCTCTGTTTCCTATCTTCTTCCTAGTCTCACCTCTTTAAATGCTGTATTTTTTGTGTATTTTTTTATTCTATATGTCTCTTGTTGTAGGCTCTTTAGGTTTATTTTTGGTTTAATTTTTGCCCGTTTTACTTATGTTTTTATTTATTTACTTTCTATTTATATTTTTTTCTTTCTATTTTTCTATTTCTTCTTTCCCCTTATCTTTTTCTTTTCTCTCCTTTTTCTTTTCTTTTTCTATTTTTTCTTCTTATTCTCTATTTCCTATCTTCTTCCTAGTCTCAGGTCTATAAATGCTGTATTTTTTGTGTATTTTTGTTTTTTTTGTTTTTTCTATATGTCTCTTGTTGTAGGCTCTTTAGGTTTATTTTTGGTATAATTTTTGACTGTTTTACTTATGTTTTTATTTTATATTTTATTTATTTACTTTCTATTTATATTTTTTCTTAGTTTATTTTGGATTTACTTCTTGTTCCTCTGCGTATCTATATTAGTATTTTCATGCTATACCTCCTTTGGGGATATGTGAAGTATGATTTGCCTTGAGAGCGTGCAGCTAATATTATCAGCATAGTTATTAGCATTTATTGCTTAACATATTTATTAACGTATAGACAGTTTAGCTGTTCTGCAAGTAATTATTTAATTATCTGATCTTTTGTATGGTTTGCTGACATTTTTAACATTGTTTAGTATTTACTTGTTTAAAGTACGGTCTAGTCAATTAATTGTAGTGCATACTGATAGTATTTAGTAGTTTGTTTTTAAGTAAAGTTTCATAGTACAGGTGTTAGTTATGTCTAAAATTACATAGTAATGGTTATTGACAAATGCTGACAGATTGCTAGGCAACGGACGCCGTCTGACACGTGCACCGGGCCACGCACCTGCTTGACTTCACATGTGGGTTGATTGTTAATGAGGTATGAGGGTATTTAAATTCTTGCTTAAGGTTTCGTTCAATTGATTGTCTGAAGACGATGAGTGTTTCCCCAAAACGTTACACATAAGGGAATAAAGTGTTTTCACCCCCTTGTTAAATCTGGTGAGTGCCTTCTATTTTTTGTTATATTTGCATATTTGTAGTGCACCCCGGTACAATAACAGTCGTTGAGAGTGCTAGGCCATACTGGACTTGTATGTATGTATATATATATTGTGATCACACATTTCAACACCAGAGAAATGAAGGACTTAAAAGGACATGAAAGCCAATTTTTTTTCTTTCATGATTTAGAAAGAGCATGATATTTTAAACAGCTTTCTAATTTACTTCTATTATCTAATTTTCTTCATTCTCTTGATATCACTTGCTGAAAAGCATATCTAGATATGCTCAGTAGCTGCTGATTGGTTGCTGCACCTAGAGGCCTTGTGTGATTGGCTCACACATGTGCATTGCTATTTCTTCAACAAAGGATATCTAAAGAATTGAGCAAATTAGATAATAGAAGTAAATTGGAAAGTTGTTTAAAATTGCATGCCCTATCTGAATCATGAAAGTTTTATTTTGACTAGACTGTCCCTTTAATGTAGACTCTGGCTTTCTCACACACTACCAAAACTTTCTATAATCTCTCATCTTATTGTCTTATATTGTTTTCTTTTTCTCTACATTCTCATTTCTCCTTTATTATATCCATTTGTTTTCATTCATTTTTGTAGCTCTATTCGTGCATGCCATGCCCAGCCCCTTTTTCCTTTTGGTTTTTCCTCTTATCTTGCTTATTTACTCTCTGTTTATTTACTCTTTCTGGCTATTCTCAGCTATATTCTCCTTCAGACACATCCTCTGCTATTTATGACACCCCTCTCACCCCCTCCCTCTCTTCCATTTGTTATATGTTGTGTGTTTCTATATCAGATTGATCAGTATTGCTTCAGACCTGAGGAAGGGAGGAAAACTCTTGAAAGCTTGTCTTTGAAATATTATGTTAATCCAATAAAAAAGGAATCACTGTATACTGCAAAACTGTTATTTGAGCATCTTTATATATATATATATATATATATATATATAACATTAATGAATGTCTGCTTACAGACCAGAATAGTTTACAGTTTGCAATTAAACGAGTCATTATTAGTTTTATTTGTATTAATTGACTATATTCATGTGCCGTTCAGTTTTTTTGTATATATACAAAATAAAAAAAAGACCGAAGGTAATATTTGCTGTGTTGGTGTGGTATATTTTTGTAGGTACGTAAAACAGATGAAGAGTGCCCTTTACATTCTGGACAGCTCTCTGAGGAACCTGGTGAAGTATATAGCTGCAGCTTTAAGCTTTTTGCAGAAGAGGAAGGTTATGAAGCAGATAGTGAAAGTAATCCAGAAGATATCTCAGAAGATGAAGGTAAAAATGTGATTGTTATCCTTGAAAAGGTCTACAAAGTGTACTACTTATGGCAATGATTTTTGGGTTTTCATTAACAGGGCTTAAGGGACAATGAACCCAAATTTTTTCTATCGTGATTCAGATAGAGCATGCAATTTTACGCAACTTTCTAATTTACTCCTATTATCAAATTCTTTTCATTCTCTTGGTATCTTTATTTGAAATGCAAGAATGTAAATTTAGATACCGGCCCATTTTTGGTGAACACACTGTGTTGTTCTTGCTGATTGGTGGGTAAATTCACCTACCAATAAACAAGTGCTTTCCATGGTACTGAACCAAAAAAATAGCTTAAATGCCTTCTTTTTGAAATAAAGAAAGCAAGAGAGCGAAGAAAAATTGATAATAGGAGTAAATTAGAAAGTTGTTTAAAATTGCATGCTCTATCTGAATCACGAAAGAAAAAATTTGGGTTCAGTGTCCCTTTAATAAGCATAGGAATGCACTAAGTAACTTTATAAAAAAAAAAAGAGATCAATACAAGTGCTCAAACTAAACATATTTAAATGTATTTTATGATAATTACTAAATTGCATTGGTTTAGAGTAAACATAAACACAACAATAAAGTTACATTTTGCTTTTGCATATTGTGAATAACATGCAGTTTTCGATAAATAAGAATTCTAATTTCTTTCATGTAATTAGCAAGAGTCCATGAGCTAGTGACGTATGGGATATACATTCCTACCAGGAGGGGCAAAGTTTCCCAAACCTTAAAATGCCTATAAATACACCCCTCACCATACCCACAATTCAGTTTTACAAACTTTGCCTCCCGTGGAGGTGGTGAAGTAAGATTGTGCTAGATTCTACGTTGATATGCGCTTCGCAGCAGGCTGAAGCCCGGTTTTCCTCTGAGTGCAGTGAATGTCAGAGGGATGTGAAGAGAGTATTGCCTATTTGAATACAATGGTCTTCCTCTAGGGGATCTATTTCATAGGTTCTCTGTTATCGGTCGTAGAGATTTCTTCTCCTACCTCCCTTTTCAGATCGACGATATACTCTTATATACCATTACCTCTACTGATTCTCGTTTCAGTACTGGTTTGGCTATCTACTATATGTAGATGAGTGTCTTAGGGTAAGTAAGTCTTATTTCTATTTATGACGCTCAAAGCTATGGTGGGCACTTTATATGTAAAGTTCTAAATATATGTGTTTAAACTTATATTTGCCATGATTCAGGATATTCAGTATTCCTTCATTCAGACTGTCAGTTTCATTTCTCCAACATAGGTGTGTCCGGTCCACGGCGTCATCCTTACTTGTGGGATATTCTCTTCCCCAACAGGAAATGGCAAAGAGCCTAGCAAAGCTGGTCACATGATCCCTCCTAGGCTCCGCCTACCCTAGTCATTCTCTTTGCCGTTGTACAGGCAACATCTCCACGGAGATGGCTTAGAGTTTTTTAGTGTTTAACTGTAGTTTTTATTATTCAATCAAGAGTTTGTTATTTTGAAATAGTGCTGGCATGTACTATTTACTCAGAAACAGAAAAGAGATGAAGATTTCTGTTTGTATGAGGAAAATGATTTTAGCAACCGTCACTAAAATCCATGGCTGTTCCACACAGGACTGTTGAGAGCTATTAACTTCAGTTGGGGGAACAGTGAGCAGTCTCTTGCTGCTTGAGGTATGACACATTCTAACAAGACGATGTAATGCTGGAAGCTGTCATTTTCCCTATGGGATCCGGTAAGCCATGTTTATTACGATCGTAAATAAGGGCTTTACAAGGGCTTATTAAGACTGTAGACTTTTTCTGGGCTAAATCGATTCATTATTAACACATATTTAGCCTTGAGGAATCATTTTATCTGGGTATTTTGATATAATAATATCGGCAGGCACTGTTTTAGACACCTTATTCTTAGGGGCTTTCCCAAAGCATAGGCAGAGCCTCATTTTCGCGCCGGTGTGGCGCACTTGTTTTTGAGAGGCATGGCATGCAGTCGCATGTGAGAGGAGCTCTGATACTTAGAAAAGGCTTTCTGAAGGCGTCATTTGGTATCGTATTCCCCTTTGGGCTTGGTTGGGTCTCAGCAAAGCAGATACCAGGGACTGTAAAGGGGTTAAAGTTCAAAACGGCTCCGGTTCCGTTATTTTAAGGGTTAAAGCTTCCAAATTTGGTGTGCAATACTTTTAAGGCTTTAAGACACTGTGGTGAAAATTTGGTGAATTTTGAACAATTCCTTCATGTTTTTTCGCAATTGCAGTAATAAAGTGTGTTCAGTTTAAAATTTAAAGTGACAGTAACGGTTTTATTTTAAAACGTTTTTTGTACTTTGTTATCAAGTTTATGCCTGTTTAACATGTCTGAACTACCAGATAGACTGTGTTCTGAATGTGGGGAAGCCAGAATTCCTATTCATTTAAATAAATGAGATTTATGTGACAATGACAATGATGCCCAAGATGATTCCTCAAGTGAGGGGAGTAAGCATGGTACTGCATCATTCCCTCCTTCGTCTACACGAGTCTTGCCCACTCAGGAGGCCCCTAGTACATCTAGCGCGCCAATACTCCTTACTATGCAACAATTAACGGCTGTAATGGATAATTCTGTCAAAAACATTTTAGCCAAAATGAACACTTATCAGCGTAAGCGCGATTGCTCTGTTTTAGATACTGAAGAGCATGACGACGCTGATAATAATATTTCTGAAGGGCCCCTAACCCAGTCTGATGGGGCCAGGGAGGTTTTGTCTGAGGGAGAAATTACTGATTCAGGGAACATTTCTCAACAAGCTGAACCTGATGTGATTGCATTTAAATTTAAGTTGGAACATCTCCGCATTCTGCTTAAGGAGGTATTATCCACTCTGGATGATTGTGACAAGTTGGTCATCCCAGAGAAACTATGTAAAATGGACAAGTTCCTAGAGGTGCCGGGGCTCCCAGAAGCTTTTCCTATACCCAAGCGGGTGGCGGACATTGTTAATAAAGAATGGGAAAGGCCCGGTATTCCTTTCGTCCCTCCCCCCATATTTAAAAAATTGTTTCCTATGGTCGACCCCAGAAAGGACTTATGGCAGACAGTCCCCAAGGTCGAGGGAGCGGTTTCCACTTTAAACAAACGCACCACTATACCCATAGAGGATAGTTGTGCTTTCAAAGATCCTATGGATAAAAAATTAGAAGGTTTGCTTAAGAAAATGTTTGTTCAGCAGGGTTACCTTCTACAACCAATTTCATGCATTGTCCCTGTCGCTACAGCCGCATGTTTCTGGTTCGATGAGCTGATAAAGGCGGTCGATAGTGATTCTCCTCCTTATGAGGAGATTATGGACAGAATCAATGCTCTCAAATTGGCTAATTCTTTCACCCTAGACGCCACTTTGCAATTGGCTAGGTTAGCGGCTAAGAATTCAGGGTTTGCTATTGTGGCGCGCAGAGCGCTTTGGTTGAAATCTTGGTCGGCTGATGCGTCTTCCAAGAACAAACTACTTAACATTCCTTTCAAGGGGAAAACGCTGTTTGGCCCTGACTTGAAAGAGATTATCTCTGATATCACTGGGGGTAAGGGCCACGCCCTTCCTCAGGATCGGCCTTTCAAGGCAAAAAATAAACCTAATTTTCGTCCCTTTCGTAGAAACGGATCAACCCAAAGTGCTACGTCCTCTAAGCAAGAGGGTAATACTTCTCAAGCCAAGCCAGCTTGGAGACCAATGCAAGGCTGGAACAAGGGAAAGCAGGCCAAGAAACCTGCCACTGCTACCAAGACAGCATGAAATGTTGGCCCCCGATCCGGGACCGGATCTGGTGGGGGGCAGACTCTCTCTCTTCGCTCAGGCTTGGGCAAGAGATGTTTTGGATCCTTGGGCGCTAGAAATAGTCTCCCAAGGTTATCTTCTGGAATTCAAGGGACTTCCCCCAAGGGGGAGGTTCCACAGGTCTCAGTTGTCTTCAGACCACATAAAAAGACAGGCATTCTTACATTGTGTAGAAGACCTGTTAAAAATGGGAGTGATTCATCCTGTTCCATTAAGAGAACAAGGGATGGGGTTCTACTCCAATCTGTTCATAGTTCCCAAAAAAGAGGGAACGTTCAGACCAATCTTAGATCTCAAGATCTTAAACAAGTTTCTCAAGGTTCCATCGTTCAAGATGGAAACCATTCGAACTATTCTTCCTTCCATCCAGGAAGGTCAATTCATGACCACGGTGGATTTAAAGGATGCGTATCTACATATTCCTATCCACAAGGAACATCATCGGTTCCTAAGGTTCGCATTCCTGGACAAACATTACCAGTTCGTGGCGCTTCCTTTCGGATTAGCCACTGCTCCAAGGATTTTCACAAAGGTACTAGGGTCCCTTCTAGCTGTGCTAAGACCAAGGGGCATTGCTGTAGTACCTTACTTGGACGACATTCTGATTCAAGCGTCGTCCCTTCCTCAAGCAAAGGCTCACACGGACATTGTCCTGGCCTTTCTCAGATCTCACGGGTGGAAAGTGAACGTGGAAAAGAGTTCTCTATCTCCGTCAACAAGGGTTCCCTTCTTGGGAACAATAATAGACTCCTTAGAAATGAGGATTTTCCTGACAGAGGCCAGAAAAACAAAACTTCTAGACTCTTGTCGGATACTTCATTCCGTTCCTCTTCCTTCCATAGCTCAGTGCATGGAAGTGATCGGGTTGATGGTAGCGGCAATGGACATAGTTCCTTTTGCGCGCATTCATCTAAGACCATTACAACTGTGCATGCTCAGTCAGTGGAATGGGGACTATACAGACTTGTCTCCGAAGATACAAGTAAATCAGAGGACCAGAGACTCACTCCGTTGGTGGCTGTCCCTGGACAACCTGTCACAAGGGATGACATTCCGCAGACCAGAGTGGGTCATTGTCACGACCGACGCCAGTCTGATGGGCTGGGGCGCGGTCTGGGGATCCCTGAAAGCTCAGGGTCTTTGGTCTCGGGAAGAATCTCTTCTACCGATAAATATTCTGGAACTGAGAGCGATATTCAATGCTCTCAAGGCTTGGCCTCAGCTAGCGAGGGCCAAGTTCATACGGTTTCAATCAGACAACATGACAACTGTTGCGTACATCAACCATCAGGGGGGAACAAGGGGTTCCCTAGCGATGGAAGAAGTGACCAAAATCATTCTATGGGCGGAGTCTCACTCCTGCCACCTGTCTGCTATCCACATCCCAGGAGTGGAAAATTGGGAAGCGGATTTTCTGAGTCGTCAGACATTGCATCCGGGGGAGTGGGAACTCCATCCGGAAATCTTTGCCCAAGTCACTCAGCTGTGGGGCATTCCAGACATGGATCTGATGGCCTCTCGTCAGAACTTCAAAGTTCCTTGCTACGGGTCCAGATCCAGGGATCCCAAGGCGGCTCTAGTGGATGCACTAGTAGCACCTTGGACCTTCAAACTAGCTTATGTGTTCCCGCCGTTTCCTCTCATCCCCAGGCTGGTAGCCAGGATCAATCAGGAGAGGGCGTCGGTGATCTTGATAGCTCCTGCGTGGCCACGCAGGACTTGGTATGCAGATCTGGTGAATATGTCATCGGCTCCACCTTGGAAGCTACCTTTGAGACGAGACCTTCTTGTTCAGGGTCCGTTCGAACATCCGAATCTGGTTTCACTCCAGCTGACTGCTTGGAGATTGAACGCTTGATCTTATCGAAGCGAGGGTTCTCAGATTCTGTTATCGATACTCTTGTTCAGGCCAGAAAGCCTGTAACTAGAAAGATTTACCACAAAATTTGGAAAAAATATATCTGTTGGTGTGAATCTAAAGGATTCCCTTGGGACAAGGTTAAGATTCCTAGGATTCTATCCTTCCTTCAAGAAGGATTGGAAAAAGGATTATCTGCAAGTTCCCTGAAGGGACAGATTTCTGCCTTGTCTGTGTTACTTCACAAAAAGCTGGCAGCTGTGCCAGATGTTCAAGCCTTTGTTCAGGCTCTGGTTAGAATTAAGCCTGTTTACAAACCTTTGACTCCTCCTTGGAGTCTCAATTTGGTTCTTTCAGTTCTTCAGGGGGTTCCGTTTGAACCCTTACATTCCGTTGATATTAAGTTATTATCTTGGAAAGTTTTGTTTTTAGTTGCAATTTCTTCTGCTAGAAGAGTTTCAGAATTATCTGCTCTGCAGTGTTCTCCTCCTTATCTGGTGTTCCATGCAGATAAGGTGGTTTTACGTACTAAACCTGGTTTTCTTCCAAAAGTTGTTTCTAACAAAAACATTAACCAGGAGATTATCGTACCTTCTCTGTGTCCGAAACCAGTTTCAAAGAAGGAACGATTGTTGCACAATTTGGATGTTGTTCGCGCTCTAAAATTCTATTTAGATGCTACAAAGGATTTTAGACAAACATCTTCCTTGTTTGTTGTTTATTCCGGTAAAAGGAGAGGTCAAAAAGCAACTTCTACCTCTCTTTCTTTTTGGATTAAAAGCATCATCAGATTGGCTTACGAGACTGCCGGACGGCAGCCTCCCGAAAGAATCACAGCTCATTCCACTAGGGCTGTGGCTTCCACATGGGCCTTCAAGAACGAGGCTTCTGTTGATCAGATATGTAGGGCAGCGACTTGGTCTTCACTGCACACTTTTACCAAATTTTACAAGTTTGATACTTTTGCTTCTTCTGAGGCTATTTTTGGGAGAAAGGTTTTGCAAGCCGTGGTGCCTTCCATTTAGGTGACCTGATTTGCTCCCTCCCTTCATCCGTGTCCTAAAGCTTTGGTATTGGTTCCCACAAGTAAGGATGACGCCGTGGACCGGACACACCTATGTTGGAGAAAACAGAATTTATGTTTACCTGATAAATTACTTTCTCCAACGGTGTGTCCGGTCCACGGCCCGCCCGGGTTTTTTTAATCAGGTCTGATAATTTATTTTCTTTAACTACAGTCAACACGGTACCATATGGTTTCTCCTATGCAAATATTCCTCCTTAACGTCGGTCGAATGACTGGGGTAGGCGGAGCCTAGGAGGGATCATGTGACCAGCTTTGCTGGGCTCTTTGCCATTTCCTGTTGGGGAAGAGAATATCCCACAAGTAAGGATGACGCCGTGGACCGGACACACCGTTGGAGAAAGTAATTTATCAGGTAAACATAAATTCTGTTTTTTTGGGAAAATGCATATAAATTTCATTTTTCTTACCTTCAATTTTCAATTGACTTTTTTTCAAAAATTGCGGGCTGTTAGGCTCGCCGGTGCAGAAAATGCTTCTATTTATTGCGTCATTCTTGTCGCGAGACTTTTTTGGCGCAAAAATTTCGTCATTTCTGGCGTCATAGTTGGCTCCGGAAGTTTTTTTCGTAATTGCGTCATTTTTTAAGTATGTGTATTGCGGACGTTTTTTTGGCGCCAAAAAATATGGGCGTCATTCTTGGCGCCAGTTTTTTTCACATTATTTCAGTCTCACTTTTCAGTTGCTTCTGGTTTTCTAGAAGCTTGTTTCATTTTGCATTTTTTCCCATTCCTGAAACTGCCATTTAAGGAATTTGATAATTTTGCTTTATATGTTGTTTTTTCTTTTACATATTGCAAGATGTCACTACCTGACCCTGGATCAGAATCTACTTCTGGAAAAGCGCTGCCTGATGTTGGTTCTACCAAAGCTAAGTGCATTTGTTGTAAACTTTTGGTAACTGTTCCTCTGGCTGTTGTTTGTGATAGTTGTCATGATAAGCTATCAAAAGCAGATGGTATTTCCATTAGTAATAATCCTACCTGTTGTTGTTCCTTCAACATCTAATGTTCAGGATGTTCCTGTTAATGTTAAAGAATTTGTTTCTAAATCTATTCGGAAGGCTCTGTCTGTTATTTCTCCTTCTACTAAACGTAAGAGGTCTTTTAAAACTTCACATATTTCAGATGAATTTTTAAATGACCACCATCATTCTGACTTATGTATTTCTGATGTGGATCTATCTGATTCAGAAGATTTTACCTCAGATATTGACACTGATAAATCTTCATATTTATTTAAGATGGAGTTTATTCGTTCTTTACTTAAGGAAGTGTTGATTGCTTTAGATGTGGAGGAGTCTAGTCCTCTTGATATTAAAACTACTAAGCGTTTAAATGCAGTTTTTAAACCTCCTGTGGTTATTCCAGAAGTTTTTCCAGTTCCTGATGCTATTTCAGAAGTAATTTCTAGGGAATGGAATAGTCTGGGTACTTCATTTACTCCTTCTCCAAGGTTTAAGAAATTGTACCCTTTGCCATCTGATAGATTAGAGTTTAGGGATAAAATCCCCAAAGTTGATAAGGCTATTTCTACTCTTGCTACACATACTACTATTCCTACGGCAGATAGTACTTTGTTTAAAGATCCTTTAGATAGGAAGCTTGAATCATTTCTAAGGAAGGCTTATTTATGTTCAGGTAATCTTCTGAGACCTGCTATTTCTTTGGCTGATGTTGCTGCAGCTTCAACTTTCTGGTTGGAGGCTTTAGCGCAACAAGTATCAGACCATAATGCTTATAGCATTGTTAAACTTCTTCAACATGCTAATAACTTCATTTGTGATGCCATTTTCGATATCATTAGTATTGATGTCAGGTATATGTCTTTAGCTATTTTAGCTAGAAGAGCTTTATGGCTTAAGTCTTGGAATGCAGATATGACTTCTAAGTCAACATTGCTTTCTCTTTCTTTCCAAGGTAATAAATTATTTGGTTCTCAGTTAGACTCAATAATTTCAACGGTTACTGGGGGGAAGGGAGCCTTTTTACCTCAGGATTAAAAATCTAAAGGTAAATATAGGGCTGCTAATCGCTTTCGTTCCTTTCGTCAGAATAAGGAACAAAAGCCTGACCCTTCCTCTAAAGGAACAGTTTCCGTTTGGAAACCTTCTCCAGTCTGGAATAAATCCAACCCTTTCAGAAAGTCAAAACCAGCTCCCAAATCCGCATGAAGGTGCGGCCCTCATTCCAGCTTAGCTGGTAGGGGGCAGGTTACGATTTTTCAAAGATGTTTGGATCGATTCGATTCGATTCAAAGTCTTTGGATTCAGAACATTGTTTCACAAGGGTACAGAATAGGTTTCAGGGTAAGACCGCCTGTGAGAAGATTCTTTCTTTCACACATTCCAGTAAACCCAGTGAAGGCTCAAGCGTTTCTGAAATGTGTTTCAGATCTGGAGTCAGCTGGGGTAATTATGCCAGTTCCAGTTCTGGAACGGGGCTTGGGTTTTTACTCAAATCTGTTCATTGTACCAAAGAAGGAGAATTCCTTTAGACCAGTTCTGGATCTAAAAATATTGAATCGTTATGTAAGGATACCAACATTCAAGATGGTGACTATAAGGACTATTCTGCCTTTTGTTCAGCAAGGGCATTATATGCCCACAATAGACTTACAGGATGCATATCTTCATATTCCAATTCATCCGGATCACTATCAGTTCCTGAGATTCTCTTTTCTAGACAAGCATTACCAGTTTGTTGCTCTTCCTTTTGGCCTAGCTACAGCTCCAAGGATCTTTTCGAAGGTTCTCGTGCCCTTCTCTCTGTAATCAGGGAGCAGGGTATTGCAGTATTTCCTTATTTGGGCAATATCTTGGTACTTGCTCAGTCTTTACATTCTGCAGAATCTCACACGAATCAACTTGTGTTGTTTCTTCAAAGACATGGTTGGAGGATCAATTTACCAAAGAGTTCCTTGATTCCTCAGACAAGGGTAACCTTTTTAGGTTTCCAAATAGATTCAGTGTCCATGACTTTGTCTCTTACAGAAAAGAGACGTCTGAAATTGGTGGAAATTTTAGGTCTCATGACTGCTGCATCGGACGCAATCCCTTTTCTTCGTTTTCACATGAGACCTCTCCAGCTTTGTATGCTGAACCAATGGTGCAGGGATTATACAAAGATATCACAATTAATATCCTTAAATCCCAATGTTCGTTCTTCTCTGACTTGGTGCTTGGATCACCATTGTTTAGTTCAAGGGGCCTCTTTTGTTCATCCAACCTGGACTGTGATCTCAACAGATGCGAGTCTTTCAGGTTGTGGAGCTGTATGGGGATCTCTGACAGCGCAGGGGGTTTGGGAATCTCAGGAGGCGAGATTACCAATCAATATTTTGGAACTCCGTGCGATTTTCAGAGCTCTTCAGTTCTGGCCTCTTCTGAAGAGAGATTCGTTTATTTGTTTTCAGACAGACAATGTAACAACAGTGGCATATGTCAATCATCAAGGGGGGACTCACAGTCCTCAGGCTATGAATGAAGTATCTCGGATACTTGTATGGGCGGAATCCAGCTCCTGTCTAATTTCTGCGGTTCACATCCCAGGTATAGACAATTGGGAAGCGGATTATCTCAGTCGCCAGATGTTACATCCGGGCGAATGGTCTCTTCACCCAGAGGTATTTCTTCAGATTGTTCAAATCTGGGGGCTTCCAGAAATAGATCTGATGGCCTCTCATCTAAACAAGAAACTTCCCAGGTATCTGTCCAGATCCAGGGATCCTCAGGCGGAAGCGGTGGACGCGTTGTCACTTCCTTGGAATTATCAACCTGCTTATATCTTTCTCCCTCTAGTTCTTCTTCCAAGAGTGATTTCCAAAATCCTAATGGAGCGTTCGTTTGTACTGCTGGTGGCTCCAGCATGGCCGCACAGGTTTTGGTATGCGGATCTTGTTCGGATGGCAAGTTGCCAACCTTGGACACTTCCGTTAAGGCCAGACCTTCTGTCTCAAGGCCCATTTTTCTATCAGGATCTCAAATCATTAAATTTGAAGGTATGAAGATTGAACGCTTAATACTTAGTCATAGAGGTTTCTCTGATTCAGTGATTAATACTATGTTACAAGCTCGTAAATCTGTGTCTAGGAAGATCTATTACCGAGTCTGGAAGACTTACATTTCTTGGTGTTCTTCACATAAATTTTCTTGGCATTCTTTTAGAATTCCTAGAATTTTACAATTTCTTCAAGATGGTTTGGATAAGGGTTTGTCTGCAAGTTCCTTGAAAGGTCAAATCTCTGCTCTTTCGGTTCTTTTTCACAGAAAGATTGCTAATCATCCTGATATTCATTGTTTTGTACAGGCTTTGGTTCGAATCAAGTCTGTCATTAAGGCAATTTCTCCTCCTTGGAGTCTCAATTTGGTTCTGAGGGCTTTACAGGCTCCTCCGTTTGAACCTATGCATTCTCTGGATTTTAAATTACTTTCCTGGAAAGTTTTGTTCCTTTTGGCCATCTCTTCTGCTAGAAGAGTTTCTGAATTATCTGCTCTTTCTTGTGAATCTCCTTTTCTGATTTTTCATCAGGATAAGGCGGTGTTGCGGACTTCATTTAAATTTTTTCCTAAAGTTGTGAATTCTAACAACATTAGTAGAGAAATTGTTGTCCCTTCATTGTGTCCTAATCCTAAGAATTCTCTGGAGAGATCTTTACATTCTTTGGATGTAGTTAGAGCTTTGAAATATTATGTTGAAGCTACTAAAGATTTCAGAAAGACTTCTAGTCTATTTGTTATCTTTTCTGGTTCTAGGAAAGGTCAGAAGGCTTCTGCCATTTCTTTGGCGTCTTGGTTAAAGTCTTTGATTCATCATGCTTATGTGGAGTCGGGTAAATCCCCGCCTCAAAGGATTACGGCTCATTCTACTAGGTCAGTTTCTACTTCCTGGGCTTTTAGGAATGAAGCTTCTGTTGATCAGATTTGCAAAGCAGCAACTTGGTCTTCTTTGCATACTTTTACTAAATTCTACCGTTTTGATGTTTTCTCTTCTTCTGAAGCAGTTTTTGGTAGAAAAGTACTTCAGGCAGCCGTTTCAGTTTGATTCTTCTGCTTATGATTTCAGTTTTTTTCATTATAAGATTAAAACTTTTTGATTTGGGTTGTGGATTATTTTTTCAGCGGAATTGGCTGTCTTTATTTTATCCCTCCCTCTCTAGTGACTCTTGCGTGGAAGTTCCACATCTTGGGTATCTGCTATCCCATACGTCACTAGCTCATGGACTCTTGCTAATTACATGAAAGAAAACATAATTTATGTAAGAACTTACCTGATAAATTCATTTCTTTCATATTAGCAAGAGTCCATGACACCCACCCTTTTTGTGGTGGTTATGATTTTTTTGTATAAAGCACAATTATTCCAATTCCTTATTTTTGATGCTTTCGCTCCTTTCTTATCACCCCACTTCTTGGCTATTCGTTAAACTGAATTATGGGTGTGGTGAGGGGTGTATTTATAGGCATTTTAAGGTTTGGGAAACTTTGCCCCTCCTGGTAGGAATGTATATCCCATACATCACTAGCTCATGGACTCTTGCTAATATGAAAGAAATGAATTTATCAGGTAAGTTCTTACATAAATTATGTTTTCCCCATTCTAAGCTGCACCATTAAAGGGATAAGAAAGTCAAAATTAAACTTTCATGATTCATATAAAGCATGCAAACACTTGTTTTTTAATTTAATTTCACTTATCAAATGTTCATTGATGTCTTGATATTGTTTTTGGAAAAACATATGTACATATCCTCAGCAGTAGCAATACACTACTGGGAGCTAGCAGGTGCTTGGTAGCTACACACATGTCTCTTGTCTTTGGCTTACTAGATGTGTTCAGCTAGCTCATAGTAGTGCATCAGTGCTCTTAAGCTGAATTTAACTATGTGTTCTTTTTGCAGGGGTAAAAACACAGTTATATGTAAGCAATTGTGTGTTAATAAAATGCTCTAACATATTAGAACATTTCCTTTTTGCACTTTTTTATATTTCTTTAACAGGACTGTCACTGTTTGGAAGTCAGTAGATCTGCTATAGAAACCACCCAACAAGTAATTCACAACTTTTTTATTCAGGAAATATTTTCAGCTATGTCCCTTCTCCAGTTATGTGGGGCATGTTGCCATTTTAAGTAGTTATAAAATCAACAGTCTATAAGTAAACCATAACATTCTTTAAAGGGACATGGAACCCATTTTTTTTGCCATTCATAATTCAGATATAACATACAATTTTCCAATTTACTTCTTTTATCAAATCTGCTTCATTTTCTTGATATTCTTTGCTGAAGGAGCAGCAATGCACTACTAAGAGCTAGCTGAACACATCTAGTCAGCCAATCACAAGAGAAAAATGTGTGCAGGAACCAATCGCCAGCTAGCTCCCACATCTGTAGGATATGTACATAACAATGGATACCAAGAGAACAAAGTAAATTTGAAAATACAAATTAATTTATAAGTGTCTTAAAATAACACACTCTATCTAAATCATACAAGTTTTTGACTTTCCTATCCCTTTAAATAAAATAATTGACATAAGAAGCGATAACTGAATGTCTGAGTTGCAACGTGCACTTAAATGTAATTTGTTATCCCTGACCCTGAGCTAAATTTAACTAGTTATGTAACTTGCTTAAAATATGATATTGAGTCTTGTATTTCCATAGGAAACAATAACTATAAATACCATATTTTACTTGAATTGTTTTTTAAAAAAAAATTCCTTCCATAAGGCAGGGAGAGTCCACTACTTCATTCCTTACTGTTGGGAAATACAACACCTGGTCACCAGGAGGAGGCAAAGACACCCCAGCCAATGGCTTAAATATCTCTCCCACTTCCTCATTACCCCAGTCATTCTTTGCCTTTTGTCACTATAGAAGGTGGCAGAGAAGTGTCAGAAGATTTTGGATAGTCCTGTAATGGGTATGTTCCCTTTAAGAAAGGACTTGAGTTTTAAGTAATCATATCAACCTCTCAGTGAAAGTATTGATGAAAGTTAGAGTCTGGAGATATAGGGAAAGTTTTTTTTGCGAACCCATCCAGACTGTCGCCTAACAGCTCCTGAGCAATCAGTGTTGACGAGTTTCACTGCTTGCTGTTACACACTCGAGTCCATGTCAGTGCGTAGTTGCATGACTGTCACACTTGAGAGGCTTTGCCTGTTCCTCAGCATGGATCCTCCTAGAGAGGGTAATTATTAAAGTGAATATTATATATACACTTTTGCTATACAGGGTCACAGTGTGGCTCCTTTATGCCTCGTTAGGATCAAGGGTTAATATCTCCTTCAAGGAGATTATTTGAACAGCTAGGTGTTATTTTTTAACTGCTTTAATGTGAGAGGTTTTTTTGGGCTCATAGACTGTGTGCTTTTGTCTTGGAACAAACAGGTTTCACTTTCGTTTTTGAGTGTTGCGCAGCTCATAATAGCTCAGCGCCTTTTTCATAGCAGGGGAAGTCCTGTCCTACGCACCACGTGACCGGGTGCAGTCTTTTCATTTTCCTACGATCCTGCTGCGGACATCAACCCTAAGGAGAGCGTTTTTACTGTTGGCTGTCTGGGTCTAGGAGGTGGTGAGTGCCCCAGCCATTGGGATTATAAAGCTGACGTTTTTTGAATAAAAGCGTTTTTTGTTTGCCTTCTGTAGATATATACTTAGCTATGGAGGACTCTGATAGTACATTATAAGGTTCCTCTCCTTCTGTACTGATCAATAATTCCCGTTTATATTGTGAGGAGGCAGTGGTTTGCCCGCCTGCTCAATTTTGTTCCATTTGCCTAAGCACTGGTCTGAAATCTAAGAAGGAAGACCAACCTGTTAATACTCATAGCGCTATTAGCCCTTCTGAGCCGTCTACCTCTCAGGAATCTATGTCCCGAGAGATTACTACCCTTTCTACGCTACCCGCTCCACATGCAGTTCCCCGCGGCTCAACTAATCCTCCATCAGGAGGGAGCTTTTTTCCTGCAGACTTCACTGCGCAGTTACAATCGGCGGTGTCTGCAGCCCTGACTGCCTTACCTCCCTCTAGCAAACGTAAGAGAGATGTTAAACATAGTTCTCCTGACCCAGAGTTATCTAAATATTTGTCGGATTTAGCTACTATGTCCCAGAAATCCAAGGATGAGTTAACCTCTGTAGTTTCAGAGGGTGAACTTTCTGAGTCGGAAACTTTAGTTTCTAAACCTCCTTCAGCGGAGGAACCCTCCTTTTAGATTTAAAATTGAGCATCTGCGTTTTTTATTAAAGGAGGTTCTGTCTGCGCTAGAGGTTCCAGAGGCTAAACTACCTGAGGAACCTAAGATACCTAAATTAGACAGGGTTTATGAATACACGAAGGTCCCTCTGACTTTTCCTGTGCCCGTCAAAATGGCAAACATTATTAGTAACGAATGGGAAAGAATAGGAACTTCTTTTTTCCCCTAGTCTACTTTTAAAAAATTATTCCTGGTCCTTGACTCTCAATTGGAATTGTGGGGCTCCATCCCTAAGGTGGATGGTGCTATCTCTCTGGAGGATAATTCTTCTTATAGAGAGCCTATGGATAAGAAAATGGAAACTTTTCTGAGGAAGATGTTTCAACATACAGGGTTTTTATTTCAACCAGCGGCAGCTGTAGCCGTGGTTGCTGGAGCAGCTACCTACTGGTGCAACACTCTGTCTGAGCTCATTGAGGTGGAAACTCCCCGCAAGGATATTTAGGAGAGAATTAAAGCTCTGAGAATTGCTAACTCCTTCATCTGTGATGCAAATATGCAGATCATTCTCCTAAATGCAAAGGTTTCTGGCTTTGCAGTCCTATCCCGCCGGGCTCTCTGGTTGAAGTCTTGGTCTGCGGATATGACTTCTAAATCCAGACTTCTTTCTCTTCCTTTCAAGGGGAAGATTTTATTCGGTCCAGGGCTGGACTCCATTATTTCTATGGTTTCCAGAGGGAAAGGTGCCTTCCTACCGCAGAATAAGAAGAATAGGTCTAAGGGACAGCAATTGTCTATTTTTCGTTCCTTTCATTCTGACAAATCACGACGACGGCAATCCTCATCAAAGCCCGAGCAGCCCAAGAGTACTTTGAAGCTGGCTCAGTTTAAACAGACTTAGAAGCCTACCGAGAACAAATCTTCATGAAGGGGTGGACCCCGATCTGGGATGGGATCGAGTAGAGGGCACATTGTCTATTTTTTCAGAAGCTTGGCTCCAGGATGTTTTGGATCCTGGAGGTTGTATCCAAGGGATACCGGATAGTATTCAAATCTCATCCGCCCAGGGGCAGATTCCTACGCTCTAGATGGTCTACAAGACCAGAAAAAAATCACTACCTTTTTAGGTTACATACGGGATCTCTCTTCTCTAGGAGTAATTGTCCCGGTACCTACAGCAGAAAGAGGTTTGGGGTTTTATTCAAACCTTTTTGTGGTTCCAAAAAAGGACTTAAAGTGTCTAAACAAGTTTCTGAGTGTTCCCTCTTTCAAGATAGAGACAATACAGTCAATTCTTCCTCTAGTTCAGGAAGGACAGTTTATGACCACCACAGACCTGAAGGATGCATACCTTCACGTTCCGATACACAGGGAACATTTTCAGTTCCTGAGGTTTGCTTTTCTGGACCAGCGCTTCCAGTTCATAGCTCTTCCGTTTGGCCAAGCTACTGCTTCAAGGATATTTACGAAGGTTCTGGGGGCTCTTCTAGCCGTTGCAAGAACACAAGGTATTGTAGGTAGCGCTTTACCTGGACGATATCTTGGTACAGTCAACATATTTTCGTATAGCGGGAGAACACTCAGAGTCCCTTCTCAGTCTTCTTCGATCACATGGATGGAAGATAAACTTGGAAAAGAGTTCTCTTACTCCAAATACCAGGGTGAATTACCTGGGGACAATAATAGACTCCAGATCCATGAGAATATTTCTCACAGATCTGAGACGTTGCAAGCTAACTACTGCATGTCTTGCCCTTCAGGCCTGCTTGAGACCCTCAGTGGCCCAGTGTATGGAGGTGATTGGACTCATGGTGTTCTGTATGGACATCATTCCCTTTGCCAGATTCCATCTCACACCCTTACAACTATGCATGCTGAGAAAATGGAATGGCAGCCATTCGGATCTGTCTCAACAGATTGTGCTGGACAACCTGTTGAGAGACTCGCTCTCTTGGTGGTTCTGTCCAGATCATCTGTCCCAAGGCATGTGCTTCTTGAGACCGTCCTGGGAGATTGTGACTATGGACGCAAGCCTTTCCGGCTGGGGAGCCATTTGGGGTACCAAGAAGGCACAAGGGTTGTGGACTCAGGAGGAGTCCTCCCTTTCGATCAATATATTGGAACTCCAGCCAATCTTCAATTCTCTGAAGGCTTGGCCCCTTCTGGGTTTGTCCCAGTTTATCAGATTACAATAATAGAAGACAATATAACTTCGGTTGCCTACATCAACCATCAGGGTGGAACGAGAAGTCCCTTGGTGATGAGAGAAGTATCTCAGATGCTAGAGTGGGTGGAGACTCACAGCTGTACACTGTCTGCGATCCACATTCCTTGTGTGGACAACTGGGAAGTGGACTTCCTCAGCAGGGAGTCTTTTCACCCAGGGAATGGTCTCTCCTCCCCAAGGTGTTTGCACAGATATGCACCAAATGGGGGACGCCGGAGATAGATCTCATGGCATCCCGCCTCAATACCAAGCTACCCAGGTACGGGTCGAGGTCGAGGGATCCTCAGGCGGAACTTATAGATGCCCTAGCAGTGCCATGGAGGTTAAGACTCACATATCTTTTTCCTCCATTACCGCTTCTCCCTTGTGTTGGCCCGCATCAAGCAGGAGCGAGCACCAGTGATTCTGATTGCTACATCGTGGCCGTGAAGGACGTGGTTTGTGGATCTGGTGGGGATGTCCTCATCTCCTCAATGGAGGTTACCTTGTTACAGAGATCTGTAACAAGGTAAGGGGACTTAGTGAAAACGGAAAGAGAGGTAGAACTACCACTTCCGGGTCATGCTAGGATAGCGTTTTAATGGCGCCAAATTTACGACCCTCTGATTGGTACAAAGCACTTTAAATAGCCACCATAACTCACCAGAAATTATAGTCTTGAGAAAGGCCTAACTGAGAGGCCGAAACGCGTTGACAGAAATTGGTGAGCAACTTTTCATTATTTCCATTACATTTGTAGCATTATTGCACTATGTTATTTTGTTGTTTGCAGGTTTTATAAGGATAGAGTCTTTTATCACAGACCGAACACCTTAAAAACAATACACCAACAACAAACCATCTGTTAAGGAGAAGGAGGATTCACACCAGTTATTATTTTCTACACTTTAATTACAGAACAATTATTGGATAAGGATTTGGATTTAATTTATTATCTATATTTTTTTCACCTATTTGTTCACAAATTTGGTATTTCACAATCACCAAAACCACAACTTTGGACTTAAAACACGGAAGAATTTTATTTCTATTTCTATTTTTGCTTTTCGAGTTTTGATTTTTGATTTTACCCAATTTTTTGAAAATCTTTATCACACATTTTTATCATCACTGTTCTAACACTTAACAATTTGTTTCACGTTTTACTGAAGAAGACACACCAAATAAGAGACTAGAGACTTTTTTCTTTCTTTTTTTTTTTTTGGAATATCAAATCACCTTAACCGGTTAGTTACTACAGCAAACCACACTCAAACCTTATGTTTTAAGAATTTTTATAAGAATTTTTATGAGAATGGTTTAGAAACTTTTATGTCAGCATTGTGTTTTTAATTCAAATCAAGATTGTCATTTATTATAATTGTATGCTTTTTACATGGATCCATGTTTTTAACTGTATGTTTTAATTACATGTTTTAATTAATTGTATGAGGAAATAAATTTGTTTATCTGTATACTGCTAAAACTCAGTATTCCTGAATATATTCTAATATATATGAGAATTGTTCACATCTGAAATTCAGACATATCCGATTTTATCTAAGCCCATTTCCCATAGCCTCTAGTTAGGCGCTTTTTGATATACAACCTCCATAATTTATACTTACTCCTTTCCTTCCTGGCAGGGAAAGTCCATGACTCTGTCCATAATTTATTTTTGTTGGGCAGCTCCCTTTTTATATTATTTCTTCTGGCACCTTTATACCCTGATGTTTCTCCTACTTTTCCTTGTTCCCTCGGCAGGGAGTGGGAGGGATATTTAAGCCTTTGGCTGGGGTGTCTTTGCCTCCTCCTGGTTGCCAGGTGTTGTATTTCCCAACAGTAAGGAATTAAGCTGTGGACTCTCCCTGCCAGGAAGGAAAGGAATTTATCTGGTAAGCATAAATTATGTTTTTTGTGAACATCATTCATCTGAAGCTTGTTTTATTTTATTTCAGAAATTAAAACAGAGGCAGGAGAATTTGTGAATTCCAGTGACCAAGTAGAGATGAGCAGAAATGGAGATTTGCTTTATCCTGAAATCTGTACACTAGAGTTAAATTTGCTTTCAAGTGAACACAACAATTTAAGCCTGGTTACCCATGTGTTTCATAGTTTCTTAGAAATAATGAAGGCAAAGGAGAAAAATGCAATGCTGCTAATACAACAGGTGTGTAATTATTAATTCAGGTGACTTTAGGGTTGCTACCTCAGCCATGTTTTCCTGGACACTTATGAGTTACACATGCTGCAGGGTAAGCAGGGCAGAACATGTATTATGACTCTGGACAATTCCTTCCTGCTTACCCTGCAGGATGCATAGCACATAAGTGACCAGGAAAACATGGCTGAAGTGGCGACCCTATGTAACATGCCGTTAACATTTTGCATTCTGTTTAACATATCCTCTAACCAAATACATTGCAATTTGTAAGGAAGTTTGCAAACCATGGTCTCTGGTACTATACCTTGGGTTTTGTTACATCTCATACTTTAGATCTCTTTATCACAAATTGATGTTTCATGGAATCCAAGTTTCTCTTCCGTTTGATTGGAGGTTCCAGAATTATTTATAAATCTAGACTTTCATTAATATTTTTTAATAATAATATTTAAAAAAATGACTAGTACGTCATCATTTTCTCTGCCTGTGTCTTTTGGTTTGGTTTTTGTGTTCTAAAATGCAAAAGATAGTTTGTATTTATGTAAAACAACAACCATTACCTTTCTGTACTGTTGCCCTGATTGTACTATATATAAAAAAGTGTTACAAATGATATAAAATTACCTTTAAGTTGCATGTATGAGCGGTATTATGACATGTAAATAAATAAATGTATTGTTTTTTTACACTTGGTCCCATCCCCTCTCCTTCCCATTTTACAGATTCAAATATACAAATATTCTAAAATCTAAACCTTTTCCAATCCAAAACAGTTTGGAAATAGTTTTTTGGTTTTTTTTAACCTGTACATGGTTCAAATTTTCAGAAACTGTAGCTGTCCATTATTAGGTAGCTGGTTAAGGGTCTTGGGGAGTGATAATGTAATTCTATATAGTAATTTTATGTGCATATATGACTTTAAAGGGACAGCCTGCTTGAAGAAGACAGATAATCCCTTTATTACTCATTCCCCAGTTTTACATAAACAACACGGTTATGTTAATATACTTTTTACCTCTGTGATTACCTTGTATCTATGCCCCCTTATCTCAGTGCTTTTTACAAACTTGCATTTAGGCCTGTGGACATGTTTGAAAACCAGTGCCATAGATTAAATGTATTATAGCTGATAAACCTATTACTGAGAGAGGTAATCATTTTCAATTGAGTTGTAGACTGAGTACCCTTTCTTAAGAGTATCACTATATACTGTAATTTTTAAGATGGAGAAACTTGAAGAGAAATGTTTCTCACTTATTTTCTTTTACTTTTAGGGAACAATAAAGACTTTATTGCTGGGATTTCAAAACATTATGGCAAGCAATGACCCGGATTTGCAAGGTTAGCAGTTATATTAATTTTTTTATAATATGTTGTATGTATGCTGGTATTCACGGAATACAGGTATTTACACAGTGGCGTAGCGTGGGGGGGGGCACAGGGGCGGTTGCCCCGGGCGTATAATTCTGAGGGGCGCAAAATGGTTGGCTCCCAGCCTCCCCAGTCCCCACCATCTCAAGACAGTAGACAGTCACAGTCCCACTCCCAGCGGCGCTACAGGGAGGCTAAAAAATCTGACAGGCGCCTGCACCCAGCCGTTCTGTCTCTCAAGTGAACTGTCAAGACGTGCTGTGTAATGATTTAATTATCATAATTTATGAGTGTAATCCTATCCGACCGTTACCTGCTGCTAGACTAGCGTTTACGTCACTAGTTAGCACGGTCCACTCCCAGCGCGCATGTCAGGAGGGAAGAAGAAGTAAGAGCAGCAGAGCCAGAGTGGAGTCAGACTGACTAGCACGCCGCGCCCGCAACGATAAGGTAAGTAGTGTCAACCGAAATTACCAAACTCATCACTGGGTCCGTATCAGGACCAGACCACCAGTGCCGCTGCCAGCCAGAATTATAATTCAATTATTATAACCCCTGTTGCTGTTTTTGCCTGGGCCCTGGGGAATGGGGATTGGAAATAGCAACGCGCGCAAAATGCAGCTTAGCCTCTACCATTACCCAGGTAACGTCCCAGAGCCAGCCAGCCAAGTTCCAACTTCCAAAGGACCCATGGTCTGAGCCAGCGAGCATGCCAGAGTGTGAGAGTGATCTATGCTGCTTTAAAGTGAAAGCCGGTTATTTTATTTCAAATTAATTTTTAACCTGGTTAAAAACATACAAGATGTAGATGATCTACATCTTGTATGTTTTACCCAGGTTAAAAATGAATTTGGAATAAAATAACCAGTTTTCACTTATCTACATCTTGGATGTTTTATTTTACCCAGGTTAAAAATGAATTTGAAATAAAATAACCGGCTTTCACTTTAAAGCGATCACTCTCACACTCTGGAATGCTGGCTCAGATGTATTTTAAAAATGAAATCCCATGTTTAAATATTGAACCAAAAAAATGTAATTGTTAAGTTCTATAATGTATATAATATAGTAATGGCTGCCTGCAACCAAAATTGAGTCCTAATTTTTAAGGATGAAGGTAGAGTTTACAATTCTATATAGTATATATTTTTGTTGTTAAAAATAAAGCTTTTTTTGTTTTAAAACTGTCTCCTAAGTTGTTGAGCTGGCTCCTAGATTCAAAGCAAATTTGCCAATCCCTACTGTACTGGTGGAAGAGACTCAGTCAGTGCTAATGGGTTAGGGGGGCACAATTATTGCCTTGCCCTGGGCGCTGATAAGCCACATTACGCCACTGTATTTACGTATACAATTACTAAATACATTTTTGTTTATGATTTTTCGTTATTATTATGTATAAATTGAATTTATGCAGAAGGAGTAAAGAACCCTGCCCCTGTGCAAAAGTAAGTGCATGTTTATACAAAGTATACCGAGGGGAAAAGCTCTCAAGGTTACAAAGGTGCAGACACGTGTTAGAGGCTATGGAAGTGTAAGTGTTGTCAAATGAGAATATGTAAAGTGTAGTAGATCATGGGTTTATAGGATGTGGTTGCTATTAGAGTGAATCAATAAAATTAAACAGAGCTGGGTTGGATGTTTTTAAGTTGAATGAGAATGTGTAGTTTTAGGTAAAAAGTATTGTAGCCTAGGAATGTGTGTTTATAAATATAAATATATATATATATATATATATATATATATATATATATATATATATATATATATATATATATATATATATACACACATATGTATGTGTATAAATTTGCAATACACTTTCAATGTGAAATTTCTAATTTGCTGTCCCTTTAAACTGGAGAGAAACAATTTAAAGTGTTTAAGGTTAAATTACAATTACAGTTTAGGACATTTTTCTATTAATTTTGTTATTGTTTAGGAAATACAACTAATACTGAAAATGACTAATGAAGTGTATTCTTACAGAATGTCATGAAGTGCTGATCACCCTGTTGGTGACCCTAATGAGCTACAGAACCTGTTCAGATGAATTAGCACTCTTCCTCAGATATTTTTTGGAAAATAAATTCCCAGTTGTAAGTATATTATATAAGATATTTATATCAATATATCTCGATAGATAGATAGATGATGTATGGACGTACGGATATCTTTGTTTGAAAAGCAGGAATGTTAGCTTAAAGGGACACTGAACCCAAATTTTTTCTTTTGTAATTCAGAAAGAGCATGCAATTTTAAGCAACTTTCTAATTTACTCCTATTATCAATTTTTCTTTGTTCTCTTGCTATCTTTATATAAAAAAGAAGGCATCTAAGCTTTTTTTCTTGGTTCAGCAGTTTTTGATTGGCGGATGAATTTATCCACCAATCAGCAAGGACAACCCAGGTTGTTCACCAAAAATGGGCCGGCATCTAAACTTACATTCTTGCATTTCAAATAAAGATACCAAGAGAATGAAGAAAATTTGATAATATGACTAAATTCGAAATTTGATTAAAATGTCATGCTCAATCTGAATCACGAAATTTAATTTTTGGGTACAGTGTCCCTTTAACCACCAATCATCCAGCACTATCCAGGTGCTGAACCAAAAATGGACCGGCTCCTAAAAATAATTTGATAATAGGAGTAAATTAGAAAATTGCTTAAAATTGCATGCTCTATCTGAATCATGAAAGAAAAAATTGGGTTTCATATGCCTTTAACTTGCAGCTGTGGCGAAAGGCGATTTTTATATATATATATATATATATATATATATATATATATATATATATATATATATATATATAAAAAGAGAAGTGCACTCACAGGAACGAACAACTGGCTCAATAACATTGTTAGCCTGTTCTATGGCGATTTACCACCTGGGTGCAACTTTTTAGCCCAGTAATGCTTTTCACAGAGTAGAACTTTCCTGTAGTATATCAGTCTGATCCCGCCTATAACGGTCAGTCCAGCGCCGAAATACCAGGCAATTCCTCTCTGAACAAGGAACACAGCAACCCCAGACGATCGTTTCGGCCTTCATTGGGCCTCGTCAGTGAGGTGTAGCTATATTCCTCTAAGCACACTGAGCAAGGAGTCCACGTCTGGTTGCCCCTTTTTCCCATAGGGAGACTAAATACATACAAAGAGAAGTGCACTCACAGGAACGAACAACTGGCTCAATAACATTGTTAGCCTGTTCTATGGCGATTTACCACCTGGGTGCAACTTTTTAGCCCAGTAATGCTTTTCACAGAGTAGAACTTTCCTGTAGTATATCAGTCTGATCCCGCCTATTACGGTCAGTCCAGCGCCGAAATACCAGGCAATTCCTCTCTGAACAAGGAACACAGCAACCCCAGACGATATATATATATATATATATATATATATATATAATTTTTCAAGTTGTGATTTGGTAATTTTTTCAGTAGGATATTGAATCTAGCAAACCAGTGGAATCAAGAGATCTATAAAATTACAATATGTATTAAATGCCACAACACAAGAGTAAAAACATATTAAAAGCATACAAAGCAGAGAGCGAGCGAGCCGTAGCAGGTCTTATGTGTTTTGGCCCTTTTTGGCCTTAATCATAGACTAAAGCCCATGTTAACAATATAGCTTTAAACATCATGTGATCATATTCTACTGGCAGCTCACTCGTCCCCATAAAGGAGGTTTGAAATTTAAATTGGCAAACGCTATAGACCTAATAACTATAAAGAGTGCATAAAAGCACTCTATTATCAACAGAAACATTTCGTGGTTACATAGTTCTAAATCATCACACATACAAAAATACAAAATTACAAAATATAAAAAGATATAAGGTTAAAACGTTTAAACCATCAATTTGAGATCCAGTAACTTCTACATTGTAACTGCCTCATTACTCACTCAGAAAAGTAATTTTGAACCAATTGCAATGACAGGAGATATATGGTTATAGCCCGAATAAAATGTTCCCAAATGTGTGTGTAAAAATAATTTAGAAATACTCTAGCTGACATTAAACATTTTACATACGTATTATAATTTAGCTAAAAGCTGAACATGAAATTTCACTTTTTTTCATAATATATGAAACATGTTGTAACCCATGTTGGCTCACTAATTTCACAGGTTAGATTTTAGGACCCCTGCCTCATGCCGATGCTTAGTGAAACATCCTAAACTACCTCACTGCCAAAAATTGATTATATCACCTTCTGTATTCATACCTTTGGGGCCTGCGTGTTGTAAGGGTAAAATTCCAGAAAGCTTCTCTCTTAAGATACTCAATTTCCTCCTCGTGGACCACCAGATCTATAATTAACCACGAAAAGGAAACCACATTTTTGTTATGTACATCTAGAAGTGCTTGACCACCCCAGTACTGGTGACCCAGTGCTCAACATCATTGAGGTTCTCCCTAATGTGTATCCTGGTCTCCCTAGTCATGCAACCTACATATTGTACATTGCTCGCACCACATCTAATTAAATATATTACAAATTCAGAACGACAATGAGTGCAGTATTGCAAATCAAAAACTCTATGGGTAACACTTGATTGAGAAGACCTACTATGAGTGTTATAAGAGCAGACGCGGCAAGCTCCCGCACCTCACCTAAAATGGCCCTTTACCTCCAACCAACTAGTTTGTCTTTTTAGGCTTCTTCAGCATTTTAGGTGAAGTAATGTTACTGATTCTTCTATTTCTTTTGGGAACAAAATTACAGTCTAGTTTCACCACCTCCTTCAGATCATCGTCTGGGAATAAAATTGGCAAATTTTTACTAACAATATTACAAATCAAATGTGATTGATTACTGTAGGAGGTGACAAAAGTAGGCCTCAAATCCCACTTTTGCTAAGGTTTATCCGTTAGTAAAAGTTCCATCCTATTGAATCTAAAATTTAAGACAGTATTATTAATATTATTATTTTTTTAATTATGCAATTAATTGATGCTTTGAATAGCTTAAAGGGACAGTAAAGACATTTTAAGCGACTTTACAATTTACTCCTGTTACAAATTTTGCTTAGTTCTTTTGGTATCTTTTGTTACAAATTAATCCTAGGTGATCTCAGGAGCGAGCACATGTCTTTGGCCATCTGGATTCACGGTTTACAACATTGTTTATAACCATTTTATACATAGTTGCAAACACTACCTAGCTAATATTATTATTTTTTTAATTATGCAATTAATTGATGCTTTGAATAGCTTAAAGGGACAGTAAAGACATTTTAAGCGACTTTACAATTTACTCCTGCTACAAATTTTGCTTAGTTCTTTTGGTATCTTTTGTTACAAATTAATCCTAGGTGATCTCAGGAGCGAGCACATGTCTTTGGCCATCTGGATTCACGGTTTACAACATTGTTTATAACCATTTTATACATAGTTGCAAACACTACCTCCATAGAATGCTAAAGACACATGCACGCTCCTAAGCTCCTTTCAGCCTCCCTAGCTTTACTCTTTAACAAAGGATACCAAGACAACAAAGTCAATTTTATAATAAGTGAATTGGAAACCTATTTAAAAGTGCATGTTTTATGTGAATCATGAATGTTTAATTTTGATTTGCTGTCACTTTAAGTAACATTTATAAATAACAGAAAAGCCTGAATTCCTGTGGAGCTATAAATGCTGCTTAACGTTTTGCCTGAATATATCTGTTTCTGCAAAGGTGATAAAATATCACTATTTCTAATATTTAGAAATTATTATTTAGAGATTATGATAGGCTACTGGCTATACATGGTAATGCATCTTTCTAATTTGTTATCCTTTTATCTTTGCACTTTTTTTTATTTTTTAGGATCTGCTGCTGAAGGGATTATTGAATATTGTTGAAATGAACAACAACATGATTCCACTGCAATACCTCACATTCCCCCTTCTGCACAGCCCTGTTGTTGGAAACATTGTTTCACAGAAATCGTCCAGCATTGCTAGTGCTAAAATGACAGGATTCTTAAGAAGAACAAAGATTTTACAAAACAAGGATGCATGTGCTGATAGCTTAATAAACCATCTGCTTTCTTCTTGGCATATTGCACCTATTCATTTGCCACTGGTTGGACAAAACTGTTGGCCCCATATGTCAGAGGGTTTTAGTTTTAGCCTCTGGTTTAAGTTGGAACTTAATTCTGAAGCTGAAAATTTGATGGAAAAAGGAAAAAAGATGAAAAAAAGAAGTAAATCTTTTTCGGTTCGAGTAGAGAATACAGGTACCCAGTAATCCACATTTCTTCGTTTTTGCATTTGCTTTACGTTTTTTGGGGGGGTTCCGAAAAGTATTATATGTTTTATTCAGATGTAGCAAGTATTAATAAACTAGGCTGTAACATTCTCGATGGGAGAAAATAAATTAAATCCAGTATTATTCTAATAGTGAAGCACCTGGCACTGATATAAATTCTCAGTTTGCAACAAATATAAATTAAACTGAAATATTTTCACTACAATTTAACTTGTATTTGCTTCTAGTTTATTACACATTACTTTTCTGACAGTAAAAACTATCCTGTTCCTTCTACTTTCTGAAGCTGACAATTTTCTTTTACATAGATCAAATAAAAGTGCAATGTAATTTGGTAAAATATACATAGAAATATAGAAAGTCAAATCCCAATTTGTTAAACTTACACAGAAGCTTTCAAAGCATAACCAGAATTTGTAAAATCACAATCCTAAATACACTGCTGTGTACATAATCTGAATGCATTTATTTATTTATTATACCTTATTGTTTACATAGCTTTTATAAAACCAGTATTTTGAATTTTTAGTATAGATGGTGATATTACCGGCAAAATAAAAAAAAAAAAAAAATGGCAAAATAAAGGTAAAGATTATATTTGTTAATAATAAAATAAACTTCAGCAGGTAAAATGGATTATTGGAAACACATTAAAATGGAGAGAAAAAAATCACTGTACAATGTCCCTTTAAAAGTTTTTGGGATGTCACAGGATCTTATAAAATACCTCAGGTGTTTTTCATTTTCATTTCAGTGGTTTTACAAAGCAATTGTTGCATATATATTTTTGTCTTAAATTTTTTAATTAATTTTTTTCAGATGGTGACAAGAATGTTGGAAATGACTTCAGTGTTAATGATAAACTTGTAGACGGTGGCTGTTTACATGTGCTTTCCTTGGGGTCAAAGGCTCTGATGCTTCAAATTTGGGCCAATCCGAACACAGAACATTTTATATTTAGGTAATATATCAATTAAATCTCCAAGTTTCAAAGTGGGTTCAAATATTTTCTTTTCCTCATAACTAAGCAGACCTTGCCAAACTGTTATAATTTAGTTTTACATATAGTGTGTGCATAACCGCATACTTGGCACATCTAACCTAATAACATGCACAATTGGAAGCAGGCATCTTTTTTTTCCTATGGCATGGAGAGTCCACAAAACATTCTAATTACTAGTGGGATATTCACTCCTGGCCAGCAGAAGGAGGCAAAGAGCACCCCTTCAGAGCTGTTAAGTATCACTTCCCTTACCCATACACCCCAGTCATTCGCTTTGCCTTGATCATGGGAAGATGGCGAAGATGGTGTCTGAAGATTTTTTTTAAATCCTTTTATGGGTACTTTTCCTTGTAAGCAAGGATTGGGGTCTAGCTGTGTCCATGTTAATCTCTTTAGTAAGAGTAATGGTGGCTATTAGCAGTTAGAAGACGGCGAGGTGGTCTTTGCTTAAACTTCTAACATTATTGCTACCCCTATTATAGAAAGCCAGGGTTGGTTACTCTGTTCTTTCTTTTCAATAGGTACCTGGTAGAAATGGAGAAGCTGCCACACCTCAGAAAACAGCTCCTGTCTGACAGAGCAGGATCCACAGGTAAATGCTTTCCCTTCTAGGTTTGAAGGTACCGGCACTATAGGGTTAAATCCTTGTGGAAAGCATTTGCATCTGTTTTAGGGGCAATGCTTATATGTGAAAAGAGGCATCATATTTTATTGGGGCTCAGAGATGGAGAGTGTATGAAGTGTTTGATTTTTAACTTGTTGCAATCGCTTTTTAGCTCAGTTTATTTGGCCCAATCACTTTTGCTGTGCTGCTGTCGGTTCTCGCGTGTTTTTTTTTTTGGCGCAAATAAAAAATTAAAAAATAAAAATAATTTTTAATTGTGGTCACGTGACCACTCCTCGGCACTTACGGTTTTCAGCTTCTTTGTTCAGATCGGAGTTTGCCACAGCGAGTGTGGAGGTTGCAGTTTCCTCTGTCTACAGTTGCAAGTGGATTTGGTCTGTTCCAGTAACAAGGAGGTTTTTTTTGCTACTGGGTGTGTCCGGTTTTCTGTGCTAGTGGGATAGCAACTTCTGGAGGGGTAAGACCTCAGCAGAGCTGAGGGTTTTAGGGGCTTATTTATGTTTTATTGCTTCACATAAATAAAACCTAATTTGTTTTTTTTTGTTTGGCATTTACATTTTTTTGTAAATTGATGGGAACTGATACACTATTATGGACACCAATGCTAAAGTTGATTCTTTTGAAAAATGCTTATTGTGTTTGGAGGCTAAGATAATTCCTCCTGTACAGTTTTGCTCTTCATGTCTAAATAAAACTTTAATGTTTAAAGATAAGATGTCTCTCCCTGAGCCTCCTGTCTCTCAGGATAGTATTATCCAAGCTATGCCTCAGCTTTCCCCTCAAGCTTCCCAAGCTTCACATGCAGTGCTCTGCAGTTCCTCTCAGCCTCTTGGGGGTGTTTTTTTTTTTACCTGGGGATTCTGCTGCGCAGATTACTTCTGCTGTTTCTGCAGCTTTATCAGCTTTTCCAAAGGTTTCTTGTAAGCGTAAGAGGAAATCTAAACATATTGATGTTAGTAAGGCTGACTCCGCTAAGGCTGCGTTAGTCAGTTTGTCTCAGTTATCTGATATTCTTCAGTGGCTTCTGAGGGGGAATTGTCAGATTCTGATACTGTAGTGACCAATTCTTCAGATTCAGAGGAGATTAATTTCAGATTTAAGTTAGAACACCTTCGAGTTCTTTTGAAGGAGGTTCTTGCTACTTTGGAAAAATCCGACGCATCTGTTGCTAGAGTTCTAGTAAGCTTAATAGGGTATATGATGTACCCTCATCTGTGGAAGTATTTGCAGTTCCAGACCGTATGGCAGATATTATAACTCAGGAATGGGATAAACCAGGGATTCCTTTTTCCCCGTCCCCTGTTTTTAAAAAGATGTTTCCTGTTGCTAATGCTATTCGTGATTCGTGGCACACGATGCCCAAGGTAGAGGGAGCTATCTCTACTCTGGGTAAGAGAACTACTATACCTATTGAAGATAGTTGTTCTTTCAAAGATCCCATGGATAAGAAGCTTGAGGCTTTTTTGAACAAGATGTACATTAATCAGGGATTACAGTGGCAACCTGTGGCTAGTATTGCTACAGTTGTGGAGGAAGCATCTTATTGGTGCGATGACTTATCTAATCTTATCCTAGAAGAAACTATAGAGGAGATCCAAGACAGAGGATCAAGGCTCTCAAGCTAGTCAATAGCTTTATTTGTGATGCCAACATGCAAGTTCTTAGGCTGGGTGCTAAGATTTCTGGTTTTACTGTTTTAGCTCGCAGAGCTCTGTGGTTAAAATCTTGGTCTGCAGATGTTACATCCAAGTCCAAGCTTTTATCTCTGCTTTATAAAGGTAAAGCCTTGTTTGGACCAAGTCTGGCAGAAATAATTTTTGACATTACAGGTGGAAAGGGTTCTTTCCTACCTCAGGATAAAAAGAATACACCTAAGGGTCACCAGAATTCTAATTTTCGTTCCGTTTGTAAAGTTAAGGGACAGAAGTCTTCCTCTTCCAAGTCGGATCAATCCAAGTCTTCTTGGAGGTCCAGTCAGCCTTGGAATAGGGAAAAGCAAGTTAAGAAGCCTTCCGTTAATTCTAAATCAACATGAAGGGGTCGCCTCCGATCCTGTAGTGGATAAAGTGGGGGGCAGGCTTTCTTTTTTTCGGCAGGCTTGGATAAGCAATGTTCCAGATCCTTGGGCCATAGATATAGTATCCTACGGTTACAGAGTAGGATTCAAATCTTGTCCTCCCAGGGGCAGATTCCACCTGTCAAGGTTATCTGCGAACCAGATAAAGAGAGAGGCCTTCTTAAACTACGTAAAGGACCTATCATCCCTGGGAGTGATTGTTCCAGTTCCTCTAGAGGAACAGGGTCTAAGATTCTATTCAAATCTATTTGTAGTTCCCAAAAAGGAGGGCACTTTACGTCACATTCTGGACCTAATGTGTCTCAACCAATTCCTCAGGGTTCCGTCCTTCAAGATGGAGACCATCCATGGTATCCTTCCTTTGGTCCAAGAGGGTCAGTTCATGACGACCATAGATCTGAAGGACACGTATCGTCATGTTCCTATTCACAGGGATCATTATCAGTATCTAAGATTTGCTTTCAGGACAAACATTTGCAGTTTGTTGCCCTTCCTTTTGGCCTTGCTACAGTTCCCAGAATTTTTACAAAGGTTCTTGGGGCTGACGGACGTCAGAAAATCCAAACTTCATGTTTCTTGCCTCTCTCTCCAGTCTGCTATTTGTCCATCTGTGGCTCAATGCATGGAGGTGATTGGACTGATCGTTGCCTCCATGGACAGTATTCCTTTTGCTCGGTTCCATCTGAGACCTCTGCAACTATGCATGCTCAGTCAATGAAACAGGGACCATTCAGATTTCTCGCAGAAGATACATTTGGATTCCCCAACAAGAGTCTCTCTCTTGTGGTGGAGTTCACAGGACCATCTGTCTTGGTGGAAAACATGCTTCCTGAGGCCTTCCTGGGTTATTGTGACCACGGATGCCAGCCTGTTAGGCTGGGGAGCAGTTTGGGGTTTCTTAAAAGCACAGGGTCTGTGGACTTCAGAGTTGTCGTCTCTTCCAATAAACATCTTGGAGTTGAGAGCATTTTTCTATGCATTAATATCTTGGCCTCAACTAGCTTTGGTCCGATTTATCAGATTTCATTCGGACAACATCACTTCGGTGGCCTACATCAACCACCAGAGAGGAACTCTGAGTTACTTGGCAATGAAGGAGGTGACTCTGTGACGGACCCCGGCGACCCCGACTGGGTAGCTCCGCCAAAAGGGTCCTGCTTCCTCCCTGCCGACTGCAGCTGTGTAGCCGCCAAGTGATTGTAGCCCACCCCTGACGGATACCGGCTACCCCGACTGGGTAGCTCTGCCAGAAGGATCCCTCCTATACCTGGAACAGGCCACTATGTAGCAAAGATAGTGATTATAGCGAGGCCCCCCAAACAGCTAGACAGGCTAGTATTCAGGAGCCCACCCAAAGAACTAGACAGACTAGTATTCAGGTGAAACGAGAACTGATTTAATTGTTAAACACACACTGCTTTTATACACATTCAGAGCCTTATCTGATCCAAAATCTCACGCCATTTCCGCCCCTCCAGACAGTCCGGCGCCTCCATAGGACCCACAGTACTTAGGTTGCTGTTTCGGGGTGATCCCGGGGGAGCAGCAGCATTTCCAGGGTGTCATTGGAAAGCCCTCGGTCCCCAGATGCCACACGGATCCGCTACTGCTGACCGAAGTTACAGCCTGGTAAAGATATGGATGTGGGGGTGTCCAAAACCCCCGTTTCCCAAGGGAGCTCTCTTCCGGTTATCACCCCACCTCTGGTCCTCCCTAGGGGCTACTAATCCCTAAAAGAGTGGAGCTCTTGGGCAAAGGGCCACTGGAGCAACCTGGGGTAAAGGTTAACGGGTGTCTGGGGTGATGCGACCGACCGGCAGTTCCAGGAGCCCGGCCAGCCAGACAGGGGTTAGGCGGGTGTCCGGGGTGATGCAGCCCCCCGACAGTTCCAGGAGCCCGGCCAGCCGAGAAGGGTTTTCCTGGTCAGGGTTCAGCTCTTTCCTGACAAAGTACACGTAGTAAAATAACAGATAGCAAGAGTCTGAGAGATCCCTTAAGCCATGAAAGGGCCAAATCCAAAGTTAAAAGGAGTTAGCCAGTTAGTAGGGGGGTAGGGGTAATCCCTGGCGGTCTGGTATCCATGACAGACTCGCTTTCTGCAGTGGGCAGAGTCTCACGATTGCCATCTCTCTGCCATCGACATACCAGTGGTGGACAACTGGGAGGCAGATTTTCTGAGCAGGCAGACTTTTCATCCCGTAGAGTGGGCTCTCCACCCAGAGGTTTTCACAATGATAACTCTCAGGTTGGGGGTTCTGGAGTTGGATCTGATGGCGTCTCATCAAAATGCCAAGCTTCCAAAGTACGGTTCAAGGTCAAGAGATCCTCAAGCCGATCTGGTAGATGCTCTAGCGGTTCCTTGGAGCTTCAATCTGGCATACCTGTTTTCTCCGTTTGATTCCAGCAATAACTCGTGGAAGCAACGCAAACAGGAGAGAGCTTCTGTGATTCTAATAGCTCCTGCATGGCTTCGCAGGATCTGGTCGCGGATCTGGCGCTGATGTCCTCTCTTCCGCCGTGGAGGTTACCTTTCAGGAAAGACCTTTCTTCTTCAGGGTCCCTTTCTTCATCCAAATCTGATTTTCTCTGAAGCTGACCGCTTGGAGATTGAACGTCTAAGTTTGGCTAGACGTGGCTTCTCTGAGAAAGTCATAGATTCTATGCTATAGTGTAAATACCTTCATTGGTGTTATTCAAAGGGTTTTTGTTGGAACAAAGTAAGGGTTTCTCGAATCTTGGCTTTTCTTCAGGAGGGCCTGGAGAAGGGTTTGTCAGTCAGTACTTTGAAGGGTCAGATTTCTGCTCTGTCTATTCTTCTGCATAAATGTCTGGCAGTTCTTCCAGATGTTCAGTCTTTTGTTCAGGCCTTGGTTAGAATCAGGCCTGTGTTTAAATCTTTTGCTTCCACTTAGAGCCTTAACCTTGTTCTTAAGGTTTTGCAGCAGGCTCCGTTTGAGCCGATGTATTCTGTTAATATAAAATTACTATCTTGGAAGGTTTTGTTTCTTCTTGCTATTTCTTCTGCTCACAGAGTTTCTGAACCTTCGGCTCTGCAGTGTGATTCCCCTTACCTTATTTTTCATGCTAATAATGCGGTCCTTCGTACTAAACTGGGGTTTCTCACTAAGGTAGTGTCGGATCGCAATATTAATCAGGAAATTGTTGTTGCCTCTTTTTGTCCTAACCCTTCTTCCCAGTCTTTTGCATAATTTGGATGTTGTGTGTGTGCTCTTAAATTTTATCTTCAAGCAACTAAAGATTTTCTGCAGACTTCTGCTCTGTTTGTTGTTTTCTCTGGTAAGCGTAGGGGTCAGAAGGCCTCTTCTACCACTCTTTCTCTCTGGTTGAGAAGTGTTATCCGTTTAACTAATGAGGCAGCTGGACAGCAGCCTCCTGAGAAATACGGCTCATTCCACTAGAGCTGTTTCTTCTTCACGGACTTTTAAAAATGAAGCTTCTGTGGAGCAAATCTGTAAGGCGGCCACTTGGTCCTCCATACATACTTTTTCCAAATTCTACAGATTTGATACTTTTGCCTCAGCTGAGGCTTCTTTTGGGAGAAAAGTTCTTCAAGCAGTGGTGCCTTCAATTTAGGTTTGCCTGTCTTGTTCTCCCTCCCTATTTATTCTGTGTCCTCTAGCTTGGGTATTGGTTCCTACTAGTAATTAGAATGTTTTGTGAACTCTCCATGCCATAGGAAAGAAAACAAAATTTATGCTTACGTGATATATGTATTATTTCCGGGCATGGAGAGTCCACGACCCGTCCTTATTCTATTTAAGACGGCAGTTTTTTTGTATAGTCCTCAGGCACCTCTATATCATTGTGTTATCTTCTTTTTCCATTTCCCTTTGGCTGAATGACTGGGGGTTATTGGTAAGGGAAGTGATACTTAACAGCTCTGCTGGGGTGCTCTTTGCCTCCTTCTGCTGGCCAGGAGTGAATATCCCACTAGTAATTAGAATGTTTCATGGACTCTCCATGCCCGGAAAGAAATACATTTATCAGGTAAGCATAAATTTTGTTTTTTCAGGGTTTGTAGATCTTACATCTATATGTATGTTTGGCTTGCACAATGGTCTTCAGCCTGGCTTTATTTAAATGGACATGAAACCCAAATTTTTTCTTGATGATTCAGATAGAACATTCAATTTTAAACAACTTTCCAATTTATTTCTGTTATCTAATTTTCTTCATTATCTTGGTATCCTTTGTTTTAAAGCATATCTAGATAGGCTCCGGAGCTTGGAGCACACTGCTGATTGGTGGCTGATCTTGTATGCTCATTTTCATAGGCTTACAAATGTGTTTAGCGAGCATTTCTGCTTCTTCAACAAAAGATACCAAGAGAATTAAGCAAAATTGATAACAGAAATACATTGGAAAGTTGTTTAAAAATGTATGAGCTATCTGAATAATGAAAAAAAAAATTGGGGTTTCATGTCCCTTAAAATTAATTTTGACCTGCAGGGTAGCCTGTGTAACGTCTTTTATGTTAGACTAGGTCATAATGACACATTTGTCACTCAATCACTACAAATGATACAATTATCAAATTGTGCATAGTTTTTTTTTTTTCTTCTTCATGTGCACACTTTCTGAGACATCTGTTCTTACTGACATTGTTAGTTTGCCTTTGTTTCTTTCATGTAATTAGCAAGAGTCCATGAGCTAGTGACGTATGGGATATACATTCCTACCAGGAGGGGCAAAGTTTCCCAAACCTCACCACACCCACAATTCACCACACCCACAATTCAGTTTTACAAACTTTGCCTCCTATGGAGGTGGTGAAGTAAGTTTGTGCTAGATTCTACGTTGATATGCGCTCCGCAGCAAGTTGGAGCCCGGTTTTCCTCTCAGCGTGCAGTGAATGTCAGAGGGATGTGAGGAGAGTATTGCCTATTTTGAATGCAGTGATCTCCTTCTACGGGGTCTATTTCATAGGTTCTCTGTTATCGGTCGTAGAGATTCATCTCTTACCTCCCTTTTCAGATCGACGATATACTCTTATATATACCATTACCTCTGCTGATTTTCGTTTCAGTACTGGTTTGGCTTTCTACAACATGTAGATGAGTGTCCTGGGGTAAGTAAGTCTTATTTTCTGTGACACTCTAAAGCTATGGTTGGGCACTTTTTTATAAAGTTCTAAATATATGTATTCAAACATTTATTTGCCTTGACTCAGGATGTTCAACATTTCCTTATTTCAGACAGTCAGTTTCATATTTGGGATAATGCATTTGAATATATCATTTTTTATCTTACCTTAAAATTTGACTTTTTCCCTGTGGGCTGTTAGGCTCGCGGGGGCTGAAAATGCTTCATTTTATTGCGTCATTTTTGGCGCGGACTTTCTTGGCGCAAAATTTTTTTCTATTTCCGGCGTCATACGTGTCGCCGGAAGTTGCATCATTTTTGACGTTTTTCGCGCCAAGAATGTCGGCGTTCCGGATGTGGCGTCATTTTTGGCGCTAATAGCATTTAGGCGCCAAATAATGTGGGCGTCAATTTTGTCTCCACTTTATTTAAGTCTCATCTTTTGTTGCTTCTGGTTGCTAGAAGCTTGTTCACTGGCATTTTTTCCCATTCCTGAAACTGTCATTTAAGGAATTTGATCAATTTTGCTTTATATGTTGTTTTTTCTCTTACATATTGCAAGATGTCTCACGTTGCATCTGAGTCAGAAGATACTTCAGGAAAATCGCTGTCTAGTGCTGGAACTACCAAAGCTAAGTGTATCTGCTGTAAACTTTTGGTAGCTATTCCTCCGGCTGTTGTTTGTATTAATTGTCATGACAAACTTGTTAATGCAGATAATATTTCCTTTAGTAATGTACCATTGCCTGTTGCAGTTCCTTCAACATCTAAGGTGCAGAATGTTCCTGATAACATAAGAGATTTTGTTTCTGAATCCATCAAGAAGGCTATGTCTGTTATTTCTCCTTCTAGTAAACATAAAAAATCTTTTAAAACTTCTCTCTCTACAGATGAATTTTTAAATGAACATCATCATTCTGATTCTGATGACTCTTCTAGTTCAGAGGATTCTGTCTCAGAGATTGATGCTGATAAATCTTCATATTTATTTAAAATGGAATTTATTCGTTCTTTACTTAAAGAAGTACTAATTGCTTTAGAAATAGAGGATTCTGGTCCTCTTGATACTAATTCTAAACGTTTAGATAAGGTATTTAAATCTCCTGTGGTTATTCCAGAAGTTTTTCCTGTTCCTAATGCTATTTCTGAAGTAATTTCCAGAGAATGGGATAAATTGGGTAATTCATTTACTCCTTCTAAACGTTTTAAGCAATTATATCCTGTGCCGTCTGACAGATTAGAATTTTGGGACAAAATCCCTAGAGTTGGTGGTGCTATTTCTACCCTTGCTAAACGTACTACTATTCCTACGTCAGATGGTACTTCGTTTAAGGATCCTTTAGATAGGAAAATTGAATCCTTTCTAAGAAAAGCTTATCTGTGTTCAGGTAATCTTCTTAGACCTGCTATATCATTGGCTGATGTTGCTGCAGCTTCAACTTTTTGGTTGGAAACTTTAGCGCAACAAGTAACAGATCATGATTCTCATAATATTATTATTCTTCTTCAGCATGCTAATAATTTTATCTGTGATGCCATTTTTGATATTATCAGAGTTGATGTCAGGTTTATGTCTCTAGCTATTTTAGCTAGAAGAGCTTTATGGCTTAAAACTTGGAATGCTGATATGGCTTCTAAATCAACTCTACTTTCCATTTCTTTCCAGGGTAACAAATTATTTGGTTCTCAGTTGGATTCTATTATCTCAACTGTTACTGGTGGGAAAGGAACTTTTTTACCACAGGATAAAAAATCTAAGGGTAAAAACAGGGCTAATAATCGTTTTCGTTCCTTTCGTTTCAACAAAGAACAAAAGCCTGATCCTTCATCCTCAGGTGCAGTTTCAGTTTGGAAACCATCTCCAGTCTGGAATAAATCCAAGCCTTCTAGAAAGGCAAAGCCTGCTTCTAAGTCCACATGAATGTGCGGCCCTCATTCCAGCTCAGCTGGTAGGGGGCAGGTTACTTTTTTTCAAAGAAATTTGGATCAATTCTGTTCACAATCTTTGGATTCAGAACATTGTTTCAGAAGGGTACAGAATTGGTTTCAAGATGAGACCTCCTGCAAAGAGATTTTTTCTTTCCCGTGTCCCAGTAAATCCAGTGAAAGCTCAAGCATTTCTGAATTGTGTTTCAGATCTAGAGTTGGCTGGAGTAATTATGCCAGTTCCAGTTCCGGAACAGGGGATGGGGTTTTATTCAAATCTCTTCATTGTACCAAAGAAGGAGAATTCCTTCAGACCAGTTCTGGATCTAAAAATATTGAATCGTTATGTAAGGATACCAACGTTCAAAATGGTAACTGTAAGGACTATCTTGCCTTTTGTTCAGCAAGGGCATTATATGTCCACAATAGATTTACAGGATGCATATCTGCATATTCCGATTCATCCAGATCATTATCAGTTCCTGAGATTCTCTTTTCTGGACAAGCATTACCAGTTTGTGGCTCTGCCGTTTGGCCTAGCTACAGCTCCAAGAATTTTTACAAAGGTTCTCGGTGCCCTTCTGTCTGTAATCAGAGAACAGGGTATTGTGGTATTTCCTTATTTGGACGATATCTTGGTACTTGCTCAGTCTTTACATTTAGCAGAATCTCATACGAATCGACTTGTGTTGTTTCTTCAAGATCATGGTTGGAGGATCAATTCACCAAAAAGTTCATTGATTCCTCAGACAAGGGTAACCTTTCTGGGTTTCCAGATAGATTCAGTGTCCATGACTCTGTCTTTAACAGACAAGAGACGTCTAAAATTGATTTCAGCTTGTCGAAACCTTCAGTCACAATCATTCCCTTCGGTAGCCTTATGCATGGAAATTCTAGGTCTTATGACTGCTGCATCGGACGCGATCCCCTTTGCTCGTTTTCACATGCGACCTCTTCAGCTCTGTATGCTGAATCAATGGTGCAAGGATTACACAAAGATATCTCAATTAATATCTTTAAAACCGATTGTACAACACTCTCTAACGTGGTGGACAGATCACCATCGTTTAATTCAGGGGGCTTCTTTTGTGCTTCCGACCTGGACTGTAATTTCAACAGATGCAAGTCTCACAGGTTGGGGAGCTGTGTGGGGATCTCTGACGGCACAAGGAGTTTGGGAATCTCAGGAGGTGAGATTACCGATCAATATTTTGGAACTCCGTGCAATTTTCAGAGCTCTTCAGTCTTGGCCTCTTCTGAAGAGAGAATCGTTCATTTGTTTTCAGACAGACAATGTCACAACTGTGGCATACATCAATCATCAAGGAGGGACTCACTGTCCTCTGGCTATGAAAGAAGTATCTCGAATTTTGGTTTGGGCGGAATCCAGCTCCTGTCTAATCTCTGCGGTTCATATCCCAGGTATAGACAATTGGGAAGCGGATTATCTCAGTCGCCAAACGTTGCATCCGGGCGAATGGTCTCTTCACCCAGAGGTATTTCTTCAGATTGTTCAAATGTGGGAGCTTCCAGAAATAGATCTGATGGCGTCTCATCTAAACCAGAAACTTCCCAGGTATCTGTCCAGATCCCGGGATCCTCAGGCGGAAGCAGTGGATGCATTATCACTTCCTTGGAAGTATCATCCTGCTTATATCTTTCCGCCTCTAGTTCTTCTTCCAAGAGTAATCTCCAAGATTCTGAAGGAATGCTCGTTTGTTCTGCTGGTAGCTCCGGCATGGCCTCACAGGTTTTGGTATGCAGATCTTGTCCGGATGGCCTCTTGCCATCCGTGGACTCTTCCGCTACGACCAGACCTTCTGTCGCAAGGTCCTTTTTTCCATCAGGATCTCAAATCCTTAAATTTAAAGGTATGGAGATTGAACGCTTGATTCTTGGTCAAAGAGGTTTCTCTGACTCTGTGATTAATACTATGTTACAGGCTCGTAAATCTGTATCCAGAGAGATATATTATAGAGTCTGGAAGACTTATATTTCTTGGTGTCTTTCTCATCATTTTTCTTGGCATTCTTTTAGAATTCCGAGAATTTTACAGTTTCTTCAGGATGGTTTAGATAAAGGTTTATCCGCAAGTTCTTTGAAAGGACAAATCTCTGCTCTTTCTGTTCTTTTTCACAGAAAGATTGCTAATCTTCCTGATATTCATTGTTTTGTACAAGCTTTGGTTTGTATAAAACCTGTCATTAAGTCAATTTCTCCTCCTTGGAGTTTGAATTTGGTTCTGGGGGCTCTTCAAGCTCCTCCGTTTGAACCTATGCATTCATTGGACATTAAATTACTTTCTTGGAAAGTTTTGTTCCTTTTGGCAATCTCTTCTGCCAGAAGAGTTTCTGAATTATCTGCTCTTTCTTGTGAGTCTCCTTTTCTGATTTTTCATCAGGATAAGGCGGTGTTGCGAACTTCTTTTGAATTTTTACCTAAAGTTGTGAATTCCAACAACATTAGTAGAGAAATTGTGGTTCCTTCATTATGTCCTAATCCTAAGAATTCTAAGGAGAAATCGTTGCATTCTTTGGATGTTGTTAGAGCTTTGAAATATTATGTTAAAGCTACTAAGTCTTTCCGAAAGACTTCTAGTTTATTTGTTATCTTTTCCGGTTCTAGAAAAGGCCAGAAAGCTTCTGCCATTTCTTTGGCATCTTGGTTGAAATCTTTAATTCATCTTGCCTATGTTGAGTCGGGTAAAACTCCGCCTCAGAGGATTACAGCTCATTCTACTAGGTCAGTTTCTACTTCCTGGGCGTTTAGGAATGAAGCTTCGATTGATCAGATTTGCAAAGCAGCAACTTGGTCCTCTTTGCATACTTTTACTACATTCTACCATTTTGATGTATTTTCTTCTTCTGAAGCAGTTTTTGGTAGAAAAGTACTTCAGGCAGCGGTTTCAGTTTGAATCTTCTGCTTATGTTTTTCATTAAACTTTATTTTGGGTGTGGATTATTTTCAGCAGGAATTGGCTGTCTTTATTTTATCCCTCCCTCTCTAGTGACTCTTGCGTGGAAAGATCCACATCTTGGGTAATCATTATCCCATACGTCACTAGCTCATGGACTCTTGCTAATTACATGAAAGAAAACATAATTTATGTAAGAACTTACCTGATAAATTCATTTCTTTCATATTAGCAAGAGTCCATGAGGCCCGCCCTTTTTTTGTGGTGGTTATGATTTTTGTATAAAGCACAATTATTCCAATTCCTTATTTTATATGCTTTCGCACTTTTTTATCACCCCACTTCTTGGCTATTCGTTAAACTGAATTGTGGGTGTGGTGAGGGGTGTATTTATAGGCATTTTGAGGTTTGGGAAACTTTGCCCCTCCTGGTAGGAATGTATATCCCATACGTCACTAGCTCATGGACTCTTGCTAATATGAAAGAAATGAATTTATCAGGTAAGTTCTTACATAAATTATGTTTTTATGAAAGGTTTAGTAGAGGAAGTCATAGAGAGATGGACGATCCAGCACACTCACAAATGTATTCCGCACTGTAAGTGCCCACCAACACTCGGTCAATCCAAAAAAGGGAATCACAGCAGCACAAGAATTTTAACGATACAATATTCTTCTTTTATTGCATTCCAATGCAGTGATACAGCAAAAACACCAACGTTTTGTTTTTTACCAACATGATTAACCCCTTCCCGCCATTAGGACATTCCATGCTGTCCTAATTGCGTTTGGCTGTACTGAAGCTTTATACCCTTCCTAACTGGGATCGCAGGCTGGAGGGCATACCTAGCGTCATAGGCACTCCCCCCTGACCCGATCCCATCATTGAAATCACGCGATCGCATGATTTCAATTGTTACTTATTTACATTGGAACTTTGTTTCCGATGTAGACAAATAAGAACCGTCAGGAAAGGGTTAAGGAGTAAAACCCAAACGTTGGTGTTTGCTGCTATCACTCTATTGGAATGCACTAAAAGAAGAATATTGTATAATTGAAATTCTTGTGCTGCTGTGATTTCATTTAGTAGAGGAGGTCATTCATGAATAAAAATGTTGCCATAGAAGATAGCCAAATAACAACATTTTTGGAAAAAAAAAATTTTTTTTATTTTTTTTAATCTTAGTACTAAAAACATTTAATTATATATGATGGTAAGAGCAGCGCTATGTTATTTTAGTGTTGGCTCAGATCAGGTCTGTTAAAACACATGCTGTTCTCAATACTAAACAAGCTGCCCTTAAAAAGACATGAAACCCACAATTATTTTTTCATGATTTAGGTAAAACATACAATATTAAACAACTTTCCAGTTGACTAATGTTATCAAATTTGCTTCATTCTCTTGGTATCATTTGTTGAAGGAGCAGCAATGCACTACTGGTTTTAACTGAACACATGAGTGAGCCATTGACAATCTGTATATATATATATATATATATATATATATGCAGCCACCAATCAGCAGCTAGAACCTAGGTTCTTTGCTGCTCCTGAGCTTTTCTAGATAAACCTTTCAGCAAAGGATAACAAGAGAAGGGAGCAAATTAAATAATAGAAGTAAATTGAAAAGTTGTTTAAAATGTTATGTTCTATCTAAATCATGTCTAATTATGACTTCACTGTCCCTTTAATTGAAAGGGGATTTTTATAAATAAAAAAGGGGCCCAGGGGACAACTTATTTATAACATATTATAAATAGAACATATTATAGACCAATCATTGTTATTGCGTTCTGCTTGTACTGAAGAGAACTCTGTAAGACTATAAAAACGTTGATTTATATCATGTACTGTTCTCTTTTAAAGAAATAAAAGCTTTGTGGAAAAAAGAAAAAGGGGTGGGGCATACACAGACAATATTTCATGCTTTAATACATTTTAAGTGCAAATGGACCTTGTTTAGTGAGAAAACAAGGTAAAAAATACATTTCCTGTGTAAGATGAGATAGTTAAAGTGAATCTATCACATTTGTGGTACTGGGTTCTTTTTAAAAACTATTATAAATTGTCTATGATCTTCAAGCTAATATATTCTAATCACTTCAAAGGGACATTTAAGAGCAGAAATAAAATTATTTAAACTGCCAGATCATTAGTTTGTTGTGATTTTGCTTGAATTGAATGTCAGCTTCAGACAACCAATGCACTACTGGTTGAGAGCTGAACACATCTGATGAGCCAATCAGGTGCCAATCATTTGCCACGTTCAGCTCTGGACCAGTAGTGTTTTGCTGATCCAGGGCTGCCTTTTAACTATGTGTTTAACCCATTTTTGTTGGTTAGACACTTAGTTCTTTTATTTAAAGTGATGGTAAATCCTAGCGTTTTTGAAATGCTAGGATTTAACAGTGCAATAAATAAGAGACGTTCAGTCATGAGGTATAAAATACTTCATGCTGAAAGTGCCTTTATTTGTCTGTAATGTACACTTCTCTGAGCCCCTCAGGCCGCCCACGGAAGAACGCTATTTTTCAGTGAGGTGATCTTAGCCAATAGCATGCTAGCTATCCGGCATAATGCCAGCTGGGCTGCATGGCTATTGGCTAAAAGGTGGAAATGTCACCTCAGTGAAAAAATAGCATTCTGCCGTGGACGGCCAAAGGCCCTAAGCACAGCAAGCGCTACAGGCAAACAAAGGTACTTTCAGACTGAAAGTCCCCTTTATTTGGTGCACTGGTAAATCCTAGTGTTTCAAAAATGCTTGGATTTAACATCACTATTTTATTTAATATTATTATTTTATTGTAACTGTATATTCATTTAAATGTTCACCATTATTTTATTTGTATTTAATTTTTTACAGAGTCTGTGTAGATCCAAATGATGAAGTTAAGAGTGGAGTGTTGGCACAAGCTGAAACTCAAGAAAACATTTTTACTCTGGGAAACTGGCACCATTTGGCTTTAACATATAAGGAGCAATCAGAAAATAAGAAAAATGCCTGTGGCAAAATTCATATTTGGGTCTCTGGTCAAAGGTACGGTAATATTATATTATATAGGCACCAATGGGTATAGCATAAAAATATTCAGTGTATGTAGAGTATGTAATTTCAGCACTACACACCTTTGGACTTTTGTGTTTAACTGCTTTTCATGTTTGTTTTCTTTTACAAAGATATGACGAGTCCACGGATTTCATCCTTACTTGTGGGATATTAACCTCCTGCTAACAGGAAGTGGCAAAGAGCACCACAGCAGATCTGTATATATAGCCCCTCCCCTTCCCCTCCACCCCCAGTCATTCTCTTTGCCTGTGTTATACTAGAAAAACAGGGTAAAGTGAGGTGTTAGTTTTAGTTTCTTCAATCAAGAAGTTTTTTATTTGAAATGGTACCGGTGCGTACTATTTACCTCAGGGGGATATGGAAGAAGATTTCTGCCCTGAGGTTTGATGATCTTAGCATTTGTAACTAAGATCCACGCTGGTTCCCACAAGACTTCTGAAGGTAACCATGAGACATCTTCAGTGTGGAGACCGGTTTCATGCTACAAGCAGCATTAAGGTATGTGCAGCCTTTTTTTCTGAGGAGACTTGGTGTATCAGAACTGGCTGGCATTATTTCCCTGTATGGGGATGGGGTAAGCAGTAAAACCTATTTTAATATGAGGGTTGTTACTGGAGTCCCTATATTATATTTATCATTAGTTGATATTTGAGCATTATGTGACATGGGAGACAATGTAAAAAACGATGTTTTACGTTTTTTTATTTTTGGCACTTAAAACTTATTGTGTGTGTATTTCTACTTTAGTGCAAAACTGCATTCCCATGCGGTGTTGTTTGGGCCTACTCCAACTTTTGACCTTAAGGGGCGGAGCCTATTTTGGCGCATTTCCTTCAGGCTTAGCACCAGCAAACAGTAACTCGGTGGCTCCTGGACTGTGTAGCTGGTCTGAAGGGTTGGAAACTTGATTCAAAGTACTCTGGGGGCAGGTAGGCGGTGTAGAGGGTATTTTTATCTATCTTTTGACTAGATGTTGATATAAGTACTTCTAAAGCCTTATTTCTGCCCTTGCTTCTGGGTGCAGTAATTTTTGAATTAACCAACGATTTTTAAGTTAAATTTGGGAATAATTTAATGTTTTTTGTGCATTTTGGAAAAATTGTTCACTTTTTCTTTTCTTAAAGGCACAGTACACGTTTTTTCTAATGTTTATTTTATGCTATAAATAAGGGTTTAAACGACTTTTGAGGTATTACTAGTCTGTTCAACATGTCTGACATTGAGGTTTCTCATTGTTCTATGTGTTTAGAAGCTATTGTGCAACCCCTTCTAACATTGTGTAACTTTTGTACTGAAAGGGCTTTACAATGTAAAAAGCATATTTTAAATAAAGTAAGTGTGCCTGAGGATGATTCTCAGTCTGAAGAGAATCAGGATATGCCATCCAATTCTCCCCAAGTGTCACAACCTTTAACGCCCACGCAAGCAACGCCTAGTACTTCTAGTGCGTCTAATTCCTTTTCTCTGCAGGAGATGGCTGCAGTTATGTCAACTACCCTTACAGAGGTATTGTCTAAATTACCAGTGTTGCAGGGTAAACGCAGTAGGTATTAATGTAAATACTGAATCCTCTGATGCTTTATTAGCTATTTCCTATGTTCCCTCACAGTGCTCTGAGTTGGGGATCAGGGAATTACTGTCTGAGGGTGAAATTTCTGATTTAGGGATGTTTTGCCTCAGACAGATTCGGATGCTATGTCGTTTAAATTTAAGCTTGGACACCTCCGCCTGTTACTTAGGGAGGTTTTAGCGATTCTGGATGATTGTGACCCTATTGTGATTCTTCCAGAGAAATTGTGTAAAATGGATAAATATTTGGAAGTACCTACTTACACTGATGTTTTTCCGGTTCCTAAGAGAATTTTGGAAATTGTTAGAAAGGAATGGGATAGACCAGGTATACCGTTTTCTCCCCCTCCTAATTTTAAGAAAATGTTTCCCATATCAGATACCATTCGGGACTCATGGCAAACGGTCCCTAATGTAGAGGGAGTTATATCTACCCTAGCTAAGCGTACTACTATACCCATTGAGGATAGTTGTGCTTTCAAAGACCCTATGGATAAGAAATTAGAGGGTCTTCTAAAGAGATTATTTGTTAATCAGGGGTTTCTTTTACAACCTACGGCTTGCATTGTTCCAGTAACTACTGCAGCAGCTTTTTAGTTTGAGGCTCTAGAAGAGTCTCTTAAGGTTGAGATTCCATTCTCAAGCTAGCTAATTCTTTTATTACTGATGCCGCTTTTCAAATTGCTAAATTAGCGGCAAAAAATGCAGGATTTGCTATTTTAGCACGTAGGGCATTGTGGTTCAAATCTTGGTCTGCTGATGTGTCATCAAAACATAAGCTTTTAGCTATTCCCTTTGAAGGTAAGACCCTTTTCGGGCCAGAATTGAAGGAAATCATTTCTGATATTACAGGAGGTAAAGGCCATGCCCTACCTCAGGATAAATCGGTTAAAATGAGGGGTAAACAGAATAATTTTCCTTCCTTTCGGAACTTTAAAGGAGGACCCCCGCTTCTTCTTCTTTCTCAAAGCAGGAAGGGAATTTTACCCAATCTAAGTCAGTCTGGAGACCTAATCAGAATTGCAATAAGGGTAAACAATCCAAAAAGCCCGCTGCTGCTCCTAAGATAGCATGAAGGGGCGGCCCCCGATCCGGAACTGGATCTAGTAGGGGGCAGACTCTCTTTCTTTGCTCAGGCTTGGGCAAGAGATGTGCAGGATCCCTGGACACTAGAAATAGTGACCCACGGTTATCAATTGGAATAAAAGGACTTTCTCCCAAGAGGGAGATTTCATCTTTCAAAGTTATCTGCAAACCAGATAAAAAGAGAGGCGTTCTTACGCTGTGTAAAAGACCTTTCTTCTATAAGATACGACGAGTCCACAGATTCATCCTTTACTTGTGGGATAATATCCTCCTGCTAACAGGAAGTGGCAAAGAGCACCACAGCAGAGCTGTCTATATAGCTCCTCCCTTGACTCCACCCCCCAGTCATTCTCTTTGCCTACTCTAAGTAATAGGAAGGGTAAAGTGAAAGAGGTGATAAAATGTTCTCCGATGTACCCTTTACAGTGTTCTGATTTGGGGGTGGGGGAATTGCTGTCTGAGGGAGAACTTTCTGATTCAGGAAAGATGTTCCCTCTAACAGACTCAGATGTGACGGCCTTTAAGTTTCAGCTTGAACACCTCCGCTTGTTACTTAGGGAGGTTTTAGTGACTCTGGATGATTGTGACCCTATTGCCATTCCACCAGAGAAATTGTATAAAATGGATAAATACCTAGAGGTCCCTACTTACACTAATGTTTTTCCAGTCCCTAGAAGAATTTCGGACATTGTTACTAAGGAATAGGAAAGACCAGGCATTCCGTTCTCTCCCCCTCCTACTTTTAAGAAAATGTTTCCTATATCTGACACCATTCGGGATTCGTGGCAGACGGTCCCTAAGGTGGAGGGAGCTATTTCTACCCTGGCTAAGCGTACAACTATTCCTATTGAGGACAGGTGTGCTTTCAAAGATCCTATGGATAAAAAATTAGAGCGTCTTCTAAAGAATGCGTATCTTCACATTCCTATCCACAAAGATCATCACCAGTTCCTCAGGTTCTCCTTCCTGGACAAACATTACAAGTTTGTGGCCCTTCCTTTCGGGTTGGCCACAGCTCCCAGAATTTTCACAAAGGTGCTAGGGTCCCTTCTGGCGGTGCTAAGGCCCCGGGGCATAGCAGTGGCGCTCTATCTGGACGATATCGTGATTCAGGGGTCAACTTACCATTTAGTTAAATCTCACATGGACATCGTGTTGGCTTTTCTAAGATCTCACGGGTGGAAGGTGAACATAAAAAAAGAGTTCACTTGTTCCTCTAACAAGAGTTCCATTCCTAGGAACTCTGATAGACTCGGTAGACATGAAGATTTTTCTGACGGAGGTCAGAAAATCAAAAATCTTAACCACTTGCTGAGCACTTCATTCCATTTCTCGGCCGACAGTGGCGCAGTGTATGGAGGTAATTGGACTAATGGTAGCGGCAATGGACATAGTTACGTTTGCTCGCTTACATCTCAGTCCACTGCATCTGTGCATGCTCAGACAGTGGAATCGGGATTATGCGGATTTATCTCCGCGAATCAATCTGGATCTAGAGACCAGAGAGACTCTTCATTGGTGGTTGTCACAGGATCATCTGTCCCAGGGAATGTGATTCCGCAGGCCAGAATGGGTCATAGTGACGACGGACGCCAGCCTCTTGGGCTGGGGTGCAGTCTGGAATTCCCTGAAGGCTCAGGGTGTGTGGACTCAGGAGGAGTACCTACTACCAATCAATATTCTGGAACTGAGAGCGATATTCAACGCGCTTCAAGCGTGGCCTCAGCTGGCTTCGGCCAAATTCATAAGATTCCAGTCGGACAATATCACGACTGTGGCATATATCAATCATCAAGGGGGAACAAAGAGTTCTCTAGCGATGATAGAGCTTTCCAAAATAATTCGATGGGCAATGACTCACTCTTGCCATCTATCAGCAATATATATCCAAGGAGTGGAGAATTGGGAAGCGGATTTTCTAAGTCGTAGACTTTTCATCCGGGGCAGTGGGAGCTCCATCCGGAGGTGTTTGCACAATTGATTCATCAATGGGGCACACCGAAATTGGATCTGATGGCATTTCGTCAGAATGCCAAACTTCCTTGTTACGGGTCCAGATCAAGGGATCCTCAAGCAGTACTGATAGATGCTCTAGCAGTGCCTTGGTCGTTCAACCTGGCTTATGCGTTTCCGCCTTTTCCTTTTCTTCCTCGTCTGATTGCCAGAATCAAACAGGAGAGAGCTTCGGTAATCTTGATAGCGCCTGCGTGGCCACGCAGGACTTGGTATGCAGACCTGGTGGAGATGTCATAACTGCCACTGAGACAGGACCTTCTCATTCAGGGTCCGTTCCCACATCCAAATCTAATTTCTCTGCAGCTGACTGCTTGGAGATTGAATGCTTGATTTTATCTAAGCAGGGATTTTCTGAGTCAGTCATTGATACTTTGATCCAGGCTCGAAAGCCTGTCACAAGGAAAATTTACCATAAGATATGGCGTAAATATCTTTATTGGTGCGAATCCAAAGGCTACTCATGGAGTAAGATAAGGATTCCTAGGATTTTGTCCTTTCTCCAAGAAGGATTGGAGAAGGGGTTGTCAGCTAGTTCCTTAAAGGGACAGATTTCTGCTTTGTCAATCTTACTACACAAGCGTCTGGCAGATGTTCTAGACGTTCAGTCGTTTTGTCAGGCTTTGGTTAGAATTAAGCCTGTGTTGTTGCTCCGCCATGGAGTTTGAATTTAGTTCTGAATGTTCTTCAAGGGGTTCCGTTTGAACCCATGCATTCCATAGATATTAAACTTCTATCTTGGAAAGTTCTATTTTTAGTTGCTATCTCTTCTGCTCGAAGAGTTTCTGAGCTATCTGCGTTACAATGCGACTCGCCTTATCTTATCTTCCATTCTGATAAGGTGGTTTTGCGTACCAAACCTGGATTTCTTCCTAAGGTTGTTTCAAATAAGAATATTAATAAGGAAATTGTTGTTCCTTCTCTGTGTCCTAATCCTTCTTCTAAGAAGGAGCGTCTGTTACATAACTTGGACGTGGTTCGTGCCTTGAAGTTTTACTTGCAAGCGACCAAGGATTTCCGTCAAACATCTTCTCTGTTTGTTGTCTATTCTGGAAAGCGTAGGGGTCAAAAAGCTACGTCTGCCTCTTTCTTTTTGGCTGAAAAGCATCATCTGTTTGGCATACGAGACTGTTGGACAGCAGCCTCCTGAAAAAATTACAGCTCATTCTACTAGAGCGGTGGCTTCCACATGGGCTTTTAAAAAGGATGCTTCTGTTGAACAGATTTGTAAGGCCGCGACTTGGTCTTCCCTTCATACCTTTTCCAAATTTTACAAATTTGATACTTTTGCTTCTTCTGAGGCTATTTTTGGGAGAAAAGTGCTTCAAGCAGTGGTGCCTTCCGTTTAGGTATCTGTCTTGTCCCTCATGTTCATCCGTGTCCTTTAGCTTTGGTATTGTATCCCACAAGTAAAGGATGAATCCGTGGACTTGTCGTATCATAGAAGAAATGAATTTATCATGTAAGCATAAATTTCCTTTTCTACTATGTTTGTTCCAAAATTGGAACAGGGACAGGGGTTTTACTCAAACCTATTTGTGGTTCCCAAAAAAGAGGGAACTTTCAGACCCATTTTAGATCTCAAGTGTCTAAACAAGTTTCTCAGAGTCCCATCGTTCAAGATGGAGACTATACCAACGATCTTACCAATGATCCAGGAGGGTCAATATATGACTACCGGGGATTTAAAGGATGCTTACCTTCATATTCCAATCCACAAGGATCATCATCGGTTTCTAAGGTTTGCCTTCTTGGACAAACATTATCAGTTCGTGGCTCTTCCTTTCGGGTTGGCCACAGCTCCCAGAATCTTCACAAAAGTTCTAGGGTCTCTTTTGGCGGTTCTCAGACCGTGAGGAATAGCGGTGGCGCCTTATCTGGACGATATTCTGATTTAGGCATCAACATATCATCTGACAAACTCTCACACGTACACAGTGTTGTCTTTTCTGAGAACCCACGTGAGGATGGTGAATATAGAGAAGAGTTCACTTGTCCCACAGACAAGGGTTCCTTTCTTGGGAACTCTGATAGACTCGGTAGTAATGACAATTTTTCTGACGGAGGTCAGAAAATCAAAGTTTCTAAATACTTGCCGAGCACTTCAGTCCATTCCTCGGCCATCAGTGGCTCAGTGTATGGAGGTAATTGGATTTATGGTAGCGGCAATGGAGATCATTCCGTTTGCTCGCTTTCATCTCGGATCACTGCAACTGTGCATGCTCAGACAGTGGAATGGGAATTATGCGGATTTATCTCCTCAGATAAATCTGGATCAAGAGACCAGAAACTCTCTTCTTTGATGGTTGTCGCTGGATCATCTGTCCCAAGGGACTTGTTTCCGCAGACCCTCGTGGGTGATAGTGACAACAGATGCCAGCCTTCTGGGCTGGGGTGCAGTTTGGAACTCCCTGAAGGCTCAAGTGGAGTCTCTACTTCCAATCAATATTCTGGAACTGAGAGCAATATTCAATACGCTTCAGGCGTGGCCTCAGTTGGCTTCGGCCAAATTCATCAGATTCCAGTCGGACAACATCACGACTGTGGCATTTATCAATCAAGGAGTTCCTTAGCGATGATAGAGGTATCCAAGAAAATCAGTTGGGCAGAGGCCCACTCTTGTCATCTGTCAGCAATCTACATCCCAGGAGTAGAGAACTGGGAAGCAGATTTTCTAAGTCGGCATACTTTTCCCGGGAACTTCACCTGGAGGTATTTGCCTCATTGATTCTCAGATGAGGCAGACCGGAATTGGATTTGATGGCATCTCGACAGAATGCCAAGCTTCCAAGATACGGATCCCGGTCAAGGGATCCTCAGGCCGAACTGATAGATGCCTTGGCAGTGCCTTGGTTGTTCAGCCTAGCTTATATGTTTCCGCCGTTTCCTCTCCTTCCACGCGTAATTGCTCGAATCTAACAGGAGAGAGCTTCAGTGACCCTGATAGCGCCTACTTGGCCACGCAGGATTTGGTATGTGGATCTAGTGGACATGTCCTCTCTGCCACCGTGGAAACTTCCCTTGAGACAGGACCTTCTCATTCAAGGTCTTTTCCAACATCAAAATCTAATTTCTCTGCAGCTGACTGCATGGAGATTGAAAGCTTGATTTTTTCGAAGCGAGGATTTTCTGATTCGGTCATCAGTACTTTGATATAGGCTAGAAAGCCTGTCACTAGAAAAATCTATCATAAGATATGGTGTAAATATCTTTATTGGTGTGAATCCAAGAGTTACTCATGGAGTAAAGTTTGGATTCCTAGGATTCTGTCTTTTCTCCAAGAAGGATTGGAGAAAGGGTTATCAGCAAGTTCCTTAAGGGGACAAATTTCAGCTTTGCCAATTCTGTTTCACAAACGTTTGGCAAATGTACCAGATGTTCAGTCTTTTTGTCAGGCTTTATCTAGAATTAAGCCTGTATTTAGACCCATTATTCCTCCCTGGAGTTTGAATTTAGTTCTTTGAGTTCTTCAAGGGGTTCCGTTTAAACCCATGCATTCCATGGATATCAAATTGTTATCCTGGAAAGTTCTGTTTTTAGGTTGTTTCAAATAAGAATATTAATCGGGAAATTGTTGTTCCTTCCTTATGTCCTAACCCTTCTTCTAAGAAGGAGCGTATGTTGCATAATTTGGATGTGGTCCGTGCCTTAAAGTTTTACTTACAGGCAACTAAGGATTTCCGTCAATTTTCTTCTTTATTCATTGTTTATTCTGGAAAGCGTAGGGGTCAGAAAGCTACGGCTACCTCTCTTTCTTTTTGGCTGAGAAGTATCATCCGCCTGGCATATGAGACTGCTGGACAGCAGCCTCCTGAAACAATTATGGCTCATTCTAGTAGGGCTGTGGCTTCCATATGGGCTTTTAGAAGCGATGCATCTGTTGAACAGATTTGTAGACTTGGTCGTCCCTTCACACTTTTTCCAAATTTTCCAAATTTGATACTTTTGCTGAGGCTGTTTTTGGGAGAAAGGTTCTTCAAGCAGTGGTGCCTTCCGTTTAGGTTCCTGTCTTGTCCCTCCCTTTCATCCGTGTCCTATTGCTTTGGTATTGGTTTCCCACAAGTAAGGATGAAATCCGTGGACTCGTCATATCTTTGTAAAAGAAAACCAAATTTATGCTTACCTGATAAATTACTTTCTTTTACGATATGACGAGTCCACGGCCCACCCTGTTCTTTTTAAGACAGTTTTTCTTTATATTTTTTGTAAACTTCAGTCACCTCTGCACCTTTTAGCCTTTCCTTTTTCTCTTCCTATACCTTCGGCCGAATGACTGAGGGTGGAGGGAAAGGGGAGGGGCTATATATACAGCTCTGCTGTGGTGCTCTTTGCCACTTCCTGTTAGCAGGAGGTTAATATCCCACAAGTAAGGATGAAATCCATGGACTCGTCATATCGTAAAAGAAAGTAATTTATCAGGTAAGCATAAATTTAGGTTTTTTTACTACTATAGCATAACATCAAGTTTGTGATTTGTGTTCCTTTTTAAAGGGATATTAAACCCAGTTTTTTTATTTAATTATTCAGATAGAGCAGCGGTTCCCAATCTTTTTTTCTCTCCCGTACCCCTTTATTAGGCTTTTCATTTATGATACTCTTTATTACCCCCACCTATCCCTCAAAAAAGATATGTCTCATATATATATATATATATGTGTGTGTGTGTGTGTGTGCTTATTGCAGATGGGAATGGGAATGTATTCTATTTCATTGTAAATTTAACATTTAGAAATAATTTAAGGACTGAAATGTGGTTGGCACAAAAAAGTATGTCTATCCAAGATAACTGGCGAATGTCTTAAGTAGAGATGTTCAGTATTTATAACATGATAGATATTTTTTCAGTTCTACTGGAAACAAAGCAGGACATTAATATATTATTATTTAATAATTGCATGAGACAGCATGTTCTTCAGTCATATTGGGAGTTCAATGAAAGATACACAAAACATAGAAGTATAGACATCAGTAGATAGGCCAAGTCCATACGAGTCATAAGTGGTGCTTGCTGGGGACAATAAAAAAGAGGACTTATTGATAAATGTCAGCTTGTTTTAAAATGGTATCAGCTAGATATAAGTCTGAAATTGTCAGACAGGATCTAGGAACTGTAATAGGACATTTAGCTATGAATACAGAGAGTTAGCCTTGCAGAGAGAGATGGGAGTGTTGCTAGACAAGTGCAATATAGGAGTTTTTTTGTAGAAGTGATGAATGAATATATATATATATATATATATATATATATTTATATAGGCTTACCCGGTTTACCGGTAAGATCCCCAGTCCACTTCAGATGATCCTCTTTATATATGTACACAATTTTGCTTGCTGCCAGACAGTGCCAGCCTGCAACAGTGCACGGCGCACACTCATTTTACTCCTGCCCCAGAGCAGAGGCCAGCACAATCAGCACACATGTCTGTTTTTTGGGGTCGGGTGGGTGCGTGCCGGCGGTGCTGCGCACAGTGCACACTAACACTAACTAAGTATAGTCTCAGCCAGACTGCGCCCTGCCCACAGTGCACAACATCCCGTGTAAAGTTTAGCGCACATTTACACTGTGCCACCAATAGCTGCAGCATGCAAAATCAGTAGCGCTAGGTAGGAGGACCTTATTTTTTTTGGTTAAGGCAGGCAAATTCCCCCATTACCAATAATAGATTCACATACCCCCAGGGGTTCGCGTACCACAGGTTGGGAACCGCTGAGATAGAGCATGCATTTTTAAGCAACTTTCTAATTTACCCCATTAGCAATTTTTCTTCGTTCTCTTGATATATTTATTTAAAAAGTGCAGGAATGTAAAGCTTAGGATCCGGCCCATTTTTAGGTTCAGCGCCCTGTATAGCGCTTGCTTATTGGTGGCTACATTTAGCTACCAATAAGCAAGCATAACCCAGGTTCTGAACCAAAAATGGGCCGGCTCCTAACTTTACATTCCTGCTTTTTAAATAAAGATAGCAAAAGAACTAAGAACAATTGATAATAGGAGTAAATTAGAAAGTTGTGTAAAATTGCATGCTCTATCTCAGCGTTTCCCAACCTGTGGTACTCGAACCCCTGGAGGTTTAGTATCATTTTAAATATGCTCAATGTATGTACGTATTTATTCATGTACATGTTAAGATTATATGGCTCTTGTTATAATTTTTTACTCTCTCTTTCATCAACAGTAAGCAGGAGGTCACCATGGAATATACCCATCCTCGTAAAGCAAGCCTGTCGTCTGAGAGTAATAAAACATTCTGTATGCTTGGGCACTGCACTGCAACACAAGAGGAGAGTCTTCATTTAGCAGGAAAACTGAGCTTTGGAAATTTGCTTCTTTTCAATGGTGAGGTTTCAGGGAACAACGGTTATTTGATATTACAAATTAAAAGGGAATATGATAACTCTTAAAGGGACATTTTAAATTAAATTTGAATTCCCCATAAAGTGCTAGTTTACAATTGGAGTGCACTTTAAAAAGATACCTAACACTTATCGCTCGCATGCTAACCCGACACCGCTTAAGGCCTACATCGCTAAAAGAAGACTATGTATATCTATATATATCTATACTTATATATTTATATGATTATATACAAGTATAGATATATACTGATATATATATCAAGAGCAGCAGTTTTAACTGAGCCTGTTGTTACTGTTAAAAGTATTGGGCAACATTTTTTTTTCTAAATTTGTATTAAATTGTTAAAACTTTGATAACGCTTTTTTTTTATGGAGTCTCCAAGCTATTCGTTCACACTAGTCGTGCAATTCTTTGGTTCGGAATAATGCGCCGGCTCCTCACAGTGGTGGCAATTTTTCGCTAACTCCTAAAGGAAAGCAAACTCGCTCACCACTTTGCAGGAGGGGGTAAGAGTACACCAACCATATCAGGAGCTTGTGAGGTAATTTTATTCATTTTAGTCACTACATTGTTTTTTAATTAAGTCGGTGTCTGGCTGAACTGGGGTAGGAATTAGCATGGATGTTTTTCTTTATTAGCAAGCAGCTATAAGGACTTGCAAGAGATATTCTTTAGTACCTATTATCTTTAACACTATGATTTTATTGTGCTCATGTTTGCCTATATTGTGTACAGATTTACTTATATTTATTTCAGTTGTTAACCCTTTATTTCAGGGTTATACTGTTATTCTGTGTATACTTTATAACGTATTCTGTCTGTGGAGCAGGCTGGGACTGTCGCCTCTGCATCCCTGCCGTCTGATCGATGGACCACTTAACTACTAAAATAAAATGTGTGCTTTGCAAATGTGTGTTAGTATATCCCCAGCCGAATTATGCAATTTATATTTCAATTATATTGCTAATTCTAAAAAAAAAATTCTATTATTACCCCTCAAGGGTGTTGTCCCCCTCCCTTGAGTACTTCTCAGGGAGGTCATATGGATTTCTTGCCTGGTTTTAAAGAATATCTGCGCTCTACCGTTACTGAAGTGTTGGTTTCTATGCCTACAGCGTAAATGTTTGCCTGCTTAGGATAAAATTACAATGGATTTGAGTTCCTTAAGTCTCTTTCAAAGGGCAAGAAAGCATCCGATATTTTGAAGGACTCCGATACAGATGATTCTGATCTTTCTTCTGTTGGAACATCTGCATTCTTTGTTGTGAGAGGTTTTGCTGACTCTCTGTGTTCAGGAACTGATATCATCTGAAGAAAAGACAGTTGAACAACAAAGGTTTTTCTTGTTACAGAGGCAATTTCTGAAGAATGGAATAAGCTAGGCATTCTTTTTGTAGTGTCAATTAAGTTTAAGAAGATGTTTCTGGTTACTACTTCAAATATAGAGCAACCGGAAACTATCCACAAGGTAGTAGGGGCTTTTTTCTTTCTATTTGGTACAGGATTGGACACGATTATTGCCACAGTGATTCGCCGTAAAGGTGCAGTTTCACCACAAAATAAGAGGTCTAAGGGCAAGAGCAGGTCGGTTTTATTCCTTTTGACAGTCCAGAAATAAAAATTAATTCTCTTCTAGCAATAAATCTGAATTTTCCAGATCCTCGTGGAAACCTTGTAATGCCTGGAAGAAGTCCAAGCATACTAAGTCAGCTTGAAGGTGTAGCCACCAAACCAGTTTAAAGGGACAGTTTACCCCAAAAAATTCTCCCCTTTAATTTGTTCCCAAATATCTATTTTACCTGCTGGGGTGTATTCAATTGTCTACATGTAGCTCCTTAACCCTTATTTCTGCATTTGAAATAGTTGATTTAGCCTGTGGTATCAACACCTATACTGAAAGTTTCTATACTTAAGTACAGGCTATTGACAGGCAATGTAAACATGGCCAGCAGAAGAAATTACACCCCCCGTGGGGTGTAGAAGAGATAACTAATAAAATTATAATTTCTTTCATGTAAGTGACAAGAGTCCATGAGCTAGTGACGTATGGGATATACATTCCTACCAGGAGGGGGCAAAGTTTCCCAAACCACAAATGCCTATAAATACACCTCCCACATACCTCAGTTTTACAAATTTTGCCTCCTTGTGGAGGTGGTGAAGCAAGATGTGCTTGATTTTCTTCTGTGAAAGGCGCTTCTAAGCATTTTGGAGCCCAATTCCTCTATAAGTACAGTGTAAAATGTTTTTGCTACAGCCATAAGAAGGCTATGACTGCTATTTTGTCTTCAAGTTAATGTAAAATGTCATATATTTAATGATTTTTATACTGACCGAAAGTATACTAAAGTATTCTCTACTGATGAGGGTTCCTCTGACTCAGAGGATCTTGCATCAGAGACAGAAATTGACATATCCTTTTTTATTTTTTCAAATGAACATATTTGTTCTCTATTAAGGAAGTATTGTTTACTTTAGGTATTAAGGAGTCTAGTCCTCTATAATAGCTAAGCTAATAATCGTTTATATTCTGTGTTTAAGACTTCTGAGGTTGCTCCTGAAGTTTTTTTTCCTATTCCATATGCTATCGGTAATATGATTGCTAAAGAATGGTCTTAACCTGATACCTTTTTTTTCCTTATTTTGGGTTTAAGAATTTGTATCTTTTGCTTATGGCTAGTTTAGAAAAAGTACTATTATTTCAAAGGAAGATAGTACATCTTTTAATACTGGTTATATTCTTAGACTGACTATTTCTATGGCTGAGGTTGCTGCTGCTTCAACTTTCTATATTTTTAGCTATTCCGACTTGAATAGCTTCATGGCTTAAATCTTGAAATAATGACATAGTGTCCTAATCTATATTATTATTTCTATCTTTTTAGGGAAATAATTTGTTTGGTTCCTCTATAACTGAGGGTAAGGGAGTTTTTTTGGCCCTAGACAAGAAATGTAAGGGTAAATTTAAAGCTCTCAATTGTTTTTCGTTCCTTTTGTCTGTATAGAGAACTGAAAACCTTATTTCCCTAAGGCCTCTGGCTTAATTTGGAGACCATCTCCATATTGGAATAAATCCAAGCCTTATAAGGAACCAAATTCGGCTCCTAAGTCTGCATGAAGGTGCAGCCCTCAATCCAGTTCTTCTGTTGAGGGGCTGATTAAGTTATTTCAAGACATTTGGACAGATTCAGTCTAAAATCCATAGAATATTGTTTCTCAAGGGTATTGAATAGGTTTTTTTAGAATAAGACCTTTTTTGGGAAGATTCTTTTTTACTCATGTTTCAACAAAACCTGTGAAGATTCAGGCTTTTCTGAAGTGTGTTTTAGATCTAGAGTTTTCAGGGGTGTTTGTACCAGTTCCTCAGCAGGAACAGGGATTGGGTTTCTATTCAAATCTTTTCATTGTCCCAGAGAAGGATGATTTTTTTCAGACCAATCCTGGATCTGAAAATTTTAATAGTTTTGTAAGAGTCTCCAGCTTTTAAGATGGCGACTATAAGGACTATTCTGTTTTGTGTTCAGTAAGGTCATTTTATGTCCATTATAGACTTACAGGACCCTTAGCTTTACATTCTGATTCATCCAGACCACTATCGTTTTCTGAGATTCTCTTTTTCAGACAAACATTACCATTTTGTCGCTCTTCCTTTTGGTCTAGTAACTGCACCAAGAATTTTATCAAAGGTTCTCTGTGCTCTTCTTTCTGTAATCAGAGAGCAGGGTATTGTGGTATTTTGGACGATATCTTGGTACTAGCTCAATGTTTTTCATTTAGCAGAATCTCACATGAAAAAACGAAATGTTGTTTTTTCTAGACATGGTTGGAGGATCAATTTTCCAAAGAGTTTCTTTATACTTTACACATAGGTTACCTTCTTAGGTTTCCAGATAGATTTAGTGTTCATGTTTTTTTTCTCTTACAGAAAAGACACAAATTAAGTTGGTCTTAGCTTGTCTAAACCTTAAGTCTCTATCATTCTCTTCAGTGGCTATGTGCATAGAAGTTTTAGGTCTCATGTTTGCAGCTTCTGACGCAATCTCCTTTGCTCATTTTCATATGAGACCTCTACAGTTTTGCATGTGGCACCTGTGGTGCAGGGATTATACTCAGATATCACAGTTGATATACTTAAATCCAAACACTTAACTCTCTCTCTTTTGGTGTTTAAACCATCACCTTATTTGTTCAAGGGGCCTCCTTTGTTCATTCTTCCTGGACTGTGATCTCAACAGGTGCAAGTCTTACAGGTTGGGGAGCTGTCTGGGGGTCTCTGACAGCACAAGGGGTTTGGAATTCTCAAGTGGCGAGGTTACCAATCAATATTTTACAACTCTGTGCTATTTTCACAGCTCTTCAGGCTTGGCCTCTATTGAAGAGAGAACATTTACATTCGTTTTTAGACAGACAATATCACAACAGTGGCATTTGTCAATCATCAAGGAAGGATTCGCAGTCCTTCAGCTTTGAAAGAAGTATCTCGGATACTTTCTTGGGCGGAACCCAACTCTTGTCAAATTTCTGCGATTCATATCCCAGGTGTAGACAATTGGGAAGCGGATTATCTCGGCCGTCAGACTTTATATCCGGGGTTGAGGTCTCTCCATCCAGATGTATTTTTCCTTCTTAATACAGGGAGAGTCCACAGCTGCATTCATTACTTGTGGGAATACAGAACCTGGCCACCAGGAGGAGGTAAAGACACCCCAGCCAAAGGCTTAAATACCTCCCCCACTTCCCTCATCCCCCCGTCATTCTTTGCCTTTCGTGACAGGAGGATGGCAGAGAAGTGTCGGAAGATTCGGGGTAGTCTCTTATGGAGGGTAGTACTCTTCGAGATGGGACTGGAGATTTAAGTAGTCTTGTCAACCTTTCAGTGAGAACATTGACGAAAGTTAGTCTGGAGATGCAGGGATAGTTTTTCTGCAAACCCATTCAGACTCATATTAACAGCTACTTAAGCAATCATCGTTGACAAGTTTCACTGCCTGCTTTCTTCTCTCAAGTCCATGTCAGAAGTGCTGCTACAATCTGTCAAACTTGAAGAACCGTGTCACTGTTCCACGGCGTAGATTACAGTAACATCGTTTCAATTTTTACACATATTGCAAACGCTAGAAGACAGGGTCACAGTGTGGCTCCTTTTATCTATATGGAATCAAGGGTTAATATCTCCTGAGGGGGATTATGAACAGTTGGGTTTAATCATATATGCTTTATTTGATTTTATGCTGCTTTATGTGTGAGAGGTTTATGGGCTCATAGGCTGAGATGGAACATACAGGTTTCACTTTCACTTTGAAGGTTGCACAGCTTAAAAGCTTGGCGCACTTTTTCTCATAGCAGGGACGGTCCTGCGTTGCGCACCATGTGACCGGAATGGTCGAGGCTTCCATTTCCATCTAAAGGGGAGGAGAGTCCACGGCTTCATTCATTACTATTGGGAATTAAGAACCTGGCCACCAGGAGGAGGCAAAGACACCCCAGCCAAAGGCGTAAATACCTCTCCCACTCCCCTCATCCCCCAATCATTCTTTTCCTTTCGTCACAGGAGGTGGCAGAAAGGTGCTAAAGATTCGGAGGCCTCTTATGGAGGGTATTACTCTTTGCAATGGGACAGGAGTTTTAAGTAGCCCTATAAGGCTTCTCAGTGAGGGCTTGGGTGAAAGTTAGAGTCCGGAGATGCAGGGAGAGTCTCTTTTGCGAAACCATCCCGACTCATATTAACAGCTCCTACAGCAATCAGCATTGACGAGTTTCGCAGACTGCTTTCTTCTCTCAAGTCCATGTCAGGAGCGCCGCTATGACCTGTCACACTTGAAGGGCCGTGCTCCTGTTCCACGGCATGGATTCTGGTAAGATTGTTTTATTTTTATACACAATGTTAACATAGAAGACAGGGCCACAGTGTGGCGCCTTTTTATCTTTACTGAATCACGGGTTAATATTCCTGGTAGGGGGATTATTGAACAGGGGTTGTTTATACATGATATTGTTTATTGTTTCATTGCTGTGCTATGAGGGATGAAGCTCTGGCAATGTGTGGAAATATCAGGTTCTTTTCCTGGATTTTTTGTGCGGCCTTTTTTTGGCACGTTTTCTCCTTTAGGCAGGGGTGGTCCTGCGAGGCACCCGTGGGTGGGGCTTTTCACTTCCGGTCTGATCTGCGACGGAGGAGACAAAGTGGTTTCTGTAGTCCAGTTCATAGGAGGTGGTGAGTGCCCCGGCCATTGGCGGTTATAAAGGTGCCTGTTAGTTTCTCTTTTATTCTAATAAAAGCGCAAGCTATGGAGGATTCTGACGCGTTAGAGGTTACTCCCTCTTTGACAAAGTCTCATACCTGTGTTTATTGTGAGGTTCTGGTAGACCAATTATGTTCCACATTCCTTGAGAGGGTCGAGACGTCTAAGACTAAAGGCATGTCTAGTACCACTGAGCCATCCACATCTGAGGGTTCTCCGTCTCGTGAGGTGCGTTCCCGAGTTGAGTGCCCTATTGCATATGCAGCGACCCGGGGTCCGACTGTTGCTCCTTCGGGTGAGATGTTGGCCGCCAGATTTTGAGGATCAACTTCAGACGGCGGTTTCTAAAGTGATCCACGCCTTACCACGTTCTACTTAACCTTTCAGAGCGGCACGACTCAGGACTTGTCTTCGTCGGATGCTCCTGTGGAGTGGTTCGATGACGGGGCCCACTCCGTCGGTTCGGATGGGACTCCTGGGTCGGAATCCGTGTCATCTAAAGCTCCGGCAGAGGAGCCTGGATATAGGTTTAAGATGGAGAATTTGCGCTTTTTGCTAAAGCAAGTGCTTGCTGCTTTAGAGGTTTCGGAGCCGAAGCTTCCAGAGAAACCTTTTATTTCTAAGCTAGATAAGGTTTATGAGGACAGGGTGGTACCCCAGACCTTCTCGGTTCCTATAAAGATGGCTAACATTATCAAGAACGAATGGGCTTGATTAGGTTCTTCCTTTTCCCCTCGTCCTTTAAGAAACTTTTTCCCGTTCCGGAGGCTCAGTTGGAGCTGTGGGGAACCATTCCTAAGGTGTATGGGGCCATCTCCACGCTCGCTAAGAGAGCGACTATTCCCCTAGAGGATAGTTTGTTGTTCAAAGAGCCCATGGATAAAAAGTTGGAGAACATGCAGAGAAAGATGTTTCAGCACACAGGGTTTGTTTTTCAGCCAGCAGCAGCTGTAGATGCGGTTGCTAGAGCTGCGTCATATTGGTGTGATTCCCTGTGTGAAATGATTGAGGGTGAACCCTCTTTCAAAGAGGTGCAGGAAAAGATTAAGGCTTTGAAGGTAGCCAATTCTTTTATTTGCAACGCCAATATGCAAATTATTCGCCTGAATGCTAAGGTGTCAGGGTTTTAGGTTTTAGCGCGCAGGGCCTTGTGGCTAAAATCTTGGTCAGCAGACATGACCTCTAAATTGCAGTTTCTGTCCCTGTCTTTTCAAGGAAAGATTCTGTTCTGTCCAGGCCTGGACTCGATCATTTCCACGGTTACGGGAGGCAAGGGTGCCTTCCTACCCCAAGATAAGAAAGCTAAACCGAGAGAAGCTACTTTTCGTCCCTTTCGTGTGGATAAGGCCCAGCGCCAGCAGCCCGCTGCAAAAGTTGACCAGTCCAAGGGAACTTGAAAGCCTGCTCAGTCTTGGAACAAGTCCAAACAGAACAAGAAGCCTGGAGAGACAAAGTCGGCATGAAGGGGCGGCCCCCGACAGGTCTACAGACCGAGTAGGGGGCAGGTTATCTCTATTCTCTGAAGCCTGGTTGCAGGATGTTCAGGACCCCTGGGTTCTGGAGGTTGTCTCCCAAAGTTACAGGATAGGATTCAAGTCCTTCCCTCCCAGGGGCAGATTCCTCGTGTCAAACCTGTCATTGAGGCCGGAAAAGAAATAGGCCTTTCAATTATGTGTGAGGGATCTTTCCTCTCTAGGTGTTATCATACCAGTACCCCTTGCAGAAAGGGGTCTAGGGTATTATTCAAATCTGTTCATAGTTCCAAAAAAGGAGGGCATGTTCCGCCCGATTTTTGATCTAAAGTGTTTAAACAAGTTTTTGTCCGTTCCATCGTTCAAAATGGAAACGATCAGGTCCATTTTGCCCCTAGTTCAAGAGGGGCAGTTCATGACCACAATAGACTTGAAGAATGCCTACCTTCATGTTACAATTCACAGGGACCACTTCAAGTTCCTAAGATTTGCATTTCTGGACCTGCACTTCCAGTTTGTGACCCTTCTATTCGGTCCGGCGACGGCCCGAGAGTTTTCACAAAGGTTCTCGGGGCCCTGCTTGCTGTAGCCAGATCCAGGGGCATTGCGGTGGCGCCCTATCTAGACGACATCCTGGTTCAGGTGCCGTACTAAAGTCAGGCAGTGGACCATTCAAGGTCTCTGCTCCTGTTACTTCAATCTCATGGTTGGAAGATAAACTACGGAAAGAGCTCCCTGGTACCCAGCACCAGGGTGGAGTTTCTAGGCACGATCATAGACTCGGTGTCCATGAAGATTTTTGAAGCATGAAGCTTGCATCCTCTTGTCTGGCCCTTCAATCCTCAGAGAGGCCCTCGATGGCCCAATGTATGGAGGTGATCGGGCTCATGGTCTCCAGCATAGATGTCATTCCATTTGCCAGGTTTCATCTCAGGCCTCTTCAGTTATGCATGTTGCGGAAGTGGAACAGTGATAATTCAAATCTCTCACAGCTGATATCCATGGACGTACGGGCTCGGACTTCCCTCTCTTGGTGGATCCGCCCGGAACAACTGTTCATGGTGACATCCTTCTTGAGATCGTCCTGGGAGATTGTGACCACGGACGCGAGTCTGGCGGGATAGGGAGCTGTTTGGGGTGCCAGAATGGCACAGGGAAAATGGTTTCGGCTGGAGTCCTTTTTACCGATAAATATCCTAGAACTTTGAGCGATCTACAATGCTCTGAAGACGTGGCCCCATCTGGGGGTGTTCAACTTCATAAGGTTTCAGACGGACAACAGTACCTTGGTGGTTTACCCTGGCTCGGTGGAGCTCTCTCGCAATGAGGGAGGTGTCTCGGATACTGGAATGGGTGGAGGCCCGCATCTGCTCGCTTTCGGCAATCCACATCCTGGGTGTGGACAACTGGGAAGCAGACTTTCTCAGCAGGCAAACATTCCATCCGGGCGATTGGTCTCTTCACCCCAAGGTGTTTGCCTCAGATGGGGGACGCCGGAGATAGATCTCATGGCGTCCAGACTCAATTGCAAACTTCCCCGTTACGGGTCGAGTTAGAGGGACCCCCAGGCAGAGCTGATAGATGCATTAGTGGTGCCTTGGGGGTTCGATACAGCGTACATTTTTCCACCCTTACCACTTCTACCTCGTATTGTGGCACGCATAAAACAGGAGAGAGCTTCGACCATTCTGATTGCTCCTTCGTGACCACGGAGGACATGGTTTGCGGATCTGGTGGGGATGTCATCCTCTCCGCTGTGGAGGTTACCCTGTCGCAGGGATCTGCTGAAACAGGGTCCTTTCCAACATCAGAATCTCGATTCTCTGAGACTGACTGTGTGGAGATTGAACGCTTAGTCCTAGCCAAGAGAGGGTTTTCTGAAAGTGTAATTGACACTCTAGTTCAGGCAAGGAAGCCAGTCACTTGGCGCATCTACCATAAGGTGTGGAGGACTTACTTGTCCTGGTGTGAGAAACATGGATACCCTTGGCACAAAGTGAGGGTTTCCAGAATTCTGTCCTTTCTTCAAGAAGGTTTAGAGAAGGGACTTTCCGCTAGTTCCTTAAAGGGAATGATTTCGGCATTATCTGTTTTGTTACACAGGAGAATCGCTTAGCTCCCTGACATTCAATCCTTTGTTCAGGCTTTGTCTCAAATCAGGCCTTTAAGCAGTCTGCTCCCCCATCGAGCTTAAACTTGGTCCTTAGGGTTTTGCAAAGGGTTCCGTTTGAGCCTATGCATTCCCTTGATATTAAGGTTCTGTCCTGGAAGGTTCTTTTCCTGTTGGCCATTGCATCGGCTCGCAGAGTATCTGAACTGGCGGCCTTGCAACATGGGCCGCCTTATATGGTTTTTCATTCGGATAAGGCTGTTCTTCGCACCGGCTTGGGATTTCTTCCCAAGGTGGTGTCCAATCTTAACATTAATCAGGAAATTGTTGTTCCTTCTCTGTGCCCTAACCCTTCTTCTTCGGAGTGGTTACTTCATAATCTAGATGTGGTCCGTGGCCTGAAGTTCTACCTTCAGGCTATAAAGGACTTCAGACAATCTACATCTCTTTTTGTCGTGTATTTAGGGAAGCGCAGGGGTCAGAGGGCTTCTGCTACTTCTTTGTCTTTTTGGCTGAGGAGCTTGATTCGCTTGGCTTATGAGACAGCGGGACATAAGCCTCCTCAGAGGATCACTGCTCATTCGACTAGAGCTGTGCCTTCGTCCTGGGCCTTCAAGAATGAGGCCTCTATGGAGCAAATTTGTAAGGCGGCTACCTGGTCTTCCTTACACACTTTTACAAAGTTTTACAAATTTGACGTTTTTGCTTCTGCGGAAGCAGCTTTTGGGAGAAAGGTTCTACAAGCTGTGGTGCCGTCAGATTAGGGTCCGCCTTTTATCCTCCCGGTTTCATTCAGTGTCCTCTAAAGCTTGGGTATTTGTTCCCAATAGTAATGAATGAAGCAGTGGACTCTCCTCCCCTTTAGATGGAAAACATAAATTATGCTTACCTGATAATTTAATTTCCATTGTGGGGAGGAGAGTCCACGGCTCCCGCCTGTATCTCCGATGGGCAGACCTAAATTTAATTTCTCTTCTGGCACCATTTATACCCTGATGTTTCTCCTACTGTTCCTTGTTCCCTCTGCAGAATGACTGGGGGATGAGGGGAGTGGGAGAGGTATTTAAGCCTTTGGCTGGGGAGTCTTTGCCTCCTCCTGGTGGCCAGGTTCTTAATTTACAATAGTAATGAATGAAGCCGTGGACTCTCCTCCCCACGATGGAAATTAAATTATCAGGTAAGCATAATTTATGTTTTCCTTTCTCCGAGTTATGGAGAGGAGTTTTATCTCTGTTCTGTCTGGGTCATAGGAAGTGGTGAGTGCACTAGCCATTGGGGGTATAAAGGTGCTGTTTTTTTATTTAAAATAAAGTAATGCCTGTTTATATTGTGAGGGAGCTCTGGGAAATCCGCCCTCTCAATTATGTTCCATATGCCTTGATAAGGGGATTATATCAAATAAGCTTGACATGTTTGATACCACTGAGCCGCCCACCTCTGAGGAGTCCTCGTCCAGTGAGGGGCACAACCTACATGCATCTTTTGATACACATACAGCTTCCCATAGCACTGCTAATCCTCCATTTGGAGGGGGCCTTTTTTTTACCAGACGTTACTGCACAGTTTCATACGGCGGTGTCTGCGGCTATTAGTGCTTTCTCTCGCACTGCTAAGCACAAGCGAAAGGTTGAATCTTGCACTCCTGCCCATGTGGCATCATGCGATTTGTCGGATATATTTGATCAGTTATCCAAGGATGAGGTTCTCTCTGAAACTTCAGAGTATGAACTTTCAGGGTTGGAGTCTGCTGCCTATAATCATCCGACTGGGGAGGATCCAGTTTTTAGATTTAAGACAGAACGTTTACGCTTTCTACTAAAGGAGGTTTTAACTACATTAGAGGTTCCAAAGGCCGAGCTGCCAGTCGAACCTCTGGGTCCTAAATTTGATGGCAATTATTATTAAGGTCGAATGGGACAGGATTAGATTCCTCTTCCTGTTGTCTGCCTTTTAAGGATCCCGGTTCCGGGCTCTCTATGAGGGTGGGTTTTCTTTTTCCCATCCCTACTTGGTTGGTGCTATTTTTTCGCTTGCCACATGTAATACTAGCCCGTGTGAGGATAGTTTGCCATTCATAGAGCCGCCGGATATTAGGATGGAAACTGTTATAGAGGATGTTTCAACCTATGGGATATTTGTTTTACTGGCGGCGCTTGTCGCCACAGTTGCTGGAACAGCTACCTTTTGGCGCGTCTCCTTCACGAAAATGATCGAGGTGGAGGGTTCCCTCGATATTTTTCAGGAAAGAATTACGGCCTTCTGGGTTACTAATTCTTTTATCTGTGCTGTTATTATGCAGATTAATTAGCCTGTTCAGAACTGTAAGGCGCTCTGACAGATATGATTTCTAAGTCTAGTCTCTTTCCCTCTCCTTTACGGGAAGGAGTTTGTTTGACTACCTCCATGGTTTCAGGGGCCAATGGTGCCTTCATACCGTAAGAGAACAAATCTAAGGGACAAAGTTTGTATTTTTGTTCCTTTAGTTCTGTTAAAAGCCCAGCATCAAAGGCCTCTGCTAAGCCAGAGCAAACCAAAAGTTCTTGGAAGCCGACTCCGTCTTGGAATAGATCCAAGCAGGGCAATAAGTCTGCATGAAGGGCGGCCCTCGGTCCTATTTTGGATCGTGTAGGGGGCAGACTGTCACTCTTTCAGAGGCTTGGTTCAGGGACGTGCAGGATCCTTGGGTCCTGGATGTCATAGCTCAGGGTTACAAGATAGGTTTCAAATCTCATCCACCCAGGGGCAGATTCATCCTCTCAACCTGTCTTCAAGACTAGGAAAGAGGGAAGCCTTTCTGGAGTGCGTTAGGGATCTGTCCTCCTTTGGAGTCATTCTCCCATTGCCTATCGCAGAGAGTGTTTTAAGATACTATTCAAACTTTTTCGTGGTCCCAAAGAAAAAGGGATCTTGCCGTCCAGTTCTGCACCTAAAGTGCTTAAACAAATTTCTAAAGGTCCCCTCGTCAAGATGGAGACAGTAAGGTCCATCCTTTCCTTCTTTAAGGAAGGGCAGTTTATGACCACTATAGGTCTGAAGGAGGCATTCCTTCACCTTCCAATCCACAGGGAACACTTCTAGTTCCTCAGGTTTGCATTCCTGGACCAGCACTTCCAGTTCATTGCACTTCCGTTTGTTCCAGCTACTGCTCCAAGAATTTTTACGAATATTCTAGGGTCTCTTCTAGCAGTCGCCGGAACCCGGGTGTAGCAGTAGCTTCCTACTTGGACGATACTCTGGTACAAGCACCATCGTTTCATCTGGCGGAAGTCCATTCGGAATCTCTCCTCTATCTTTTTCAATACCACGGAGGGAAGATAAATAGAGAAAGGAATTCTCTTATTCCTGGGCACTATAATAGATTCCATAGACATGAGAATATTTCTAACAGACCAGAGATTTGCAAGCTAGCTTCAACATGTCTTGCCCTCCAGACCTTCTTAAGGCCATCTGTGGCTCAGTGTATACAGGTGATTGGTCTCATGGTGTCCGGCATTGTTCTCTTTGCCAGGTTCCACCTCAGGCCGTTGCGTCTGTGCATGCTGAGGCAGTTGAACGGAGATCATTTGGATGTCTCATCATATTTCTCTCATTCAACCGGTCGAAAGAATCGCTCTCTTAGTGGCTGTGACTACAGATGCAAGTCTGCCAGGATGGGGATCTGTTTGGTAAGACGCAGGAGGAGAGCTCCCTCCCGTTCAACAGTCTAGACCTTCAGGCAATATTCAATGCTCTGAACGCTTGGCCCCTACTGGGTTTCTTCCCAATTTATCCGATTCCAATCAGACAATTTAACCTTGGTGGCTTACTTCAACCATCAGGGGGAATGAGAAGCTCCCTAGTATCTCTGATTCTGGAGTGGACGGAGACCCACAACTGTTCGCTGTCGGCAACCCACATTCCTGGTGTGGACATCGGGGAAGCAAATTTTCTCATCAGACAATCCTTTCATCTGGGGGAATGGTCTCTCCATCCCGAAATGTGTTTGCAGAGATATCCAACAGGTGGGGAACACCAGAGATAGATCTCATGGTGTCCTGTCTCAATACCAAGCTACCCAGATATGGGTCAAGGTCCAGAAACTTTAGGCGGAGCTAATGGATGTATTAGCGGTGCCTTGGAGGTTCAATCTAATTTCTCTTTTTCTGCCATTACCACTCCTTCCTTGAGTGGTGGCTCGAATCATACAGGAGCAGGCGTCCATGATACTTATTGCTCCATCGTGGCTGCGAAGGATATGGTTCGCGGATCTAGTGGGAAAGTCATCATATCCTCCTTGGAGGTTACCTTGTCGCAGGGATCTGCTGGAACAAGGCCCCTTCATCAAAATCTAGATTCTCTGAGGCTGACTTCGTGGAGATTGAACGCTTAGTTTTAGCCAAGAGAGGGTTTTCTGAGAGTGTTATTGATACTCTCATTCAAGCTCGTAAGCCGGTTACTCGTCGCATCTATCATAAGGTGTGGAGAACCTACTTATTCTGGTGTGAAGAGCGTGGTTTGTCCTGGCACAAAGTAAAGGTTGCCAGGATTCATTCTTTTCTCCAAGCTAGGTCCTTGAAGGGATAGATTTTGGCCCCGTTTGTTTAACTGCACTAGAGGCTCGCTGAGCTTCTGGATGTACAATCTTTTGTTAGGTTCTCACTAGGATCTAATGCTCCTCCTTGGAGTTTAAATCTTGTTCTTAAAGTTTTGCAACGGGCTCCGTTTGAGCCTATGCATGAGGTTGACATTAAGTTGTTGTCTTTTAAGGTTCTTTTTCTACTAGCTATTGCTTCTACACGCAGAGTCTCTGAGATTGCTGCCTTGCAATGCGACCCTCCTTATCTGGTGTTCCATGCTGATAAGGCTGTTCTACGGACTAAGTTAGGATTTCTTCCTCAGGTTGTGTCAAATCGCAACATCAATCAAGAAATTGTGGTTCCTTCCTTATGTCTTAATCCTTCTTCATCGAAGGAATGTTTACTACATTATCTGGATGTGGTTCGTGCCTTGAAGTTCTATCTTCAAGCTACGAAGGAATTTAGACAAACTTCTTCTCTGTTTGTTATCTATTCTGGGAAGCGTAGCGTCAGAGGGCATCTTCGACCTCCTTATTTTTTTTTGGTTGAGGAGTATCATCCGCTTAGCATATGAGACAGCAGGATTTAAGCCTCCTCAAAGGATTACGGCTCATTCTACGAGAGTATTGGCTTCCTCTTGGGCCTTCAAAAATAAGGCCTCTAGGGATCAGATTTTTAAGGTGACTACCTGGTCCTCCTTACATACTTTTTCCAATTTTTACAAGTTTGATGGTTTTGCTTCTGTTGAAGCAGCCTTCGGGAGAAGGGTTTTGCAGGCTGTGGTGCCCTCAGATTAAGGGCCGTCTTTCTTTTTTACACTTCCATTAGCATTCAGTGTCCTCTGTAGCTTGGGTATTGTTTCCCACAAGTAATGAATGCAGCTGTGGACTCTCCCTTTATTAAAGGGACACTCAGGTTAAATTACATTTTCATGATTAAGATACAGCATGTAATTTTAAACAATTTTCCAATTTACTTACATTAAAAAAAATGTGCACAGTCTTTTATATTTACAATTTTTGAGTCAACAGATCCTACTGAACATGTGCAAGAATTTACAGACTATAAGTATATGCATTTGTGATTGGCTGATTGCTATCACATGGTACAAGGGGAGTGGAAATATACATAACTTTAAAATTTGTTATAAAAAAATCTACTACTCATTTGAAGTTCAGACTAAGTACTATTGCTTTGTCTTGTTATCTTGCATTTGTTGATTATGCAAATCTAAAGTGTTGAATGGTCCTTTAAGAAGGAAAACATAAATTATGGCTTACCAGATAATTTTCTTTCCTTCGATACAGGGAGAGTCCATAGCTGCCACCCGTGTTCTCCGATGGGCAGCCCTAAATTTATTTTGTCTTCTTCTGGCACCTTTTTCACCCTGATATTTCTCATACTGTTTCCTTGTTCCCTCAGCAGAATGACTGGGGTATGAGGGAATTGGGGGAGGTATTTAAGCCTTTGGCTGGGGTGTCTTTGCCTCCTCCTGGTGGCCAGGGTCTGTATTCCCACAAGTAATTAATGCAGCTGTGGACTCTCCCTGTATCGAAGGAAAGAAAATTATCTGGTAAGTCATAATTTATGTTTTTCGTCTTGTACAGATGTGAGGTCTTCCAGAAATAGATCTGATCTTCCAGAATAGCGTCTAAACAAGAAGCTTCCCAGGTACCTTTCCAGGTCCAAGGATCCTCAGACGGAGATAGTGGATGCTTTAGCAGTTTCTTGGTTTTACCAACCGGCTTACATTTTTCCGCCTCTGGTTCTTCTTCCAAGGGTGATGTCCAAGATCATAATGGAACAATCTTATGTGTTTCTGTGGCCTCACAGGTTTTGGTATGCGGATCTTGTCCGGATGTCCAGTTGCCAGCCTTGGCTACTTCCTTTAAGGCCAGACCTTATGTCTCAAGGCCCAGTTTTCCATCAGAATCTCAAATCTCTAAATTTGAAGGCATGGAAATTGAACGCTTAGTTCTTTGTCATAGACGTTTCTCTGACTCAGTAATTTACACTATGATACAGGCTCGTAAGTCTGTTTCAAGTAAGATTTATCTTAGGGTTTGGGAAACCTATATTTCTTGGTGTTCCATTTAATTATTATTCTTGGCATTCATTTAGAATTCCTAGGATTTTACAGTTTCTTCAGGATGGTTTGGATAAAGGTTTGTCTGCAAATTCTTTGAAAGGACAAATCTCTGCTCTTTCTGTCTCATTTCATAGGAAGATTGCTAAGCTTCCTGACATTCAATGTTTTTTGTTCAGGCTTTGATTCATATCTAGCCTGTTATTTAATCAATTTCTCCTCCTTGGAGCCTCAATTTGGTTTTAAAGATTTTGCAGGCTGCTCCTTTTGAGCCTATGCATTCTTTGGATTTGTATCTACTTTCTTAGAAAGTGTTATTTCTTTTGGCTATCTCTTCTGCTCGAAGAGTTTTCTGAATTGTCTGCTCTCTATTGTGTCTCCTTGTCTGATTTTCCATCAAGATAAGATTTTTTTGGCGGACTTCGTTAAAATTTGTTCCTAAAGTTGTGAATTCTAACAACATTAATAAGGAAATTGTTGTTACTTCCTTGTGTCCTAATCCTAAGAATTTTCTTGAAAGGTCTTTACATTCTTGGGATGTGGTAAGAGCTTTGAAATATTATGTTGAGGATACTAAAGATTTCAGAAAGACTTCTAGTCTATTTGTTATTTTTTTCTGATTCCAGAAAAGGTCAGAAAGCCTTTGCCATTTCTTTGGCATCTTGGTTGAATTTTTCGATTCACAAGTTTTTTTTCTAGGCAGAGCAGTTTCCGCTTCAGCGTATTTCAGCTCATTCTACTAGATCAGTCGCCATATCTTGGGTTTGCAAGAATGAAGCTTCAGTTGATTAAATTTGCAAAGCAGTAACTTGGTCTTCTTTGCATTCATTTTCTAAATTTTACCATTTTGATGTGTTTGCTTCTATGGAAGCAGCCTTTGGTAGAAAGGTTCTTCAGGCAGCTGTCTCAGTTTGATTCTAGTGCCTTTGATTTGAGTTTTTTGAAATGTTTAAGAAAAACGTAATTATTTTTTTGGATTTAATTTCTCAGAGGATATAGCTGTTTTTATTTTATCCCTCCCTCCCAAGGTACTCGTGAACTTCCACATCTTGGGTATTATATCCCATACGTCACTAGCTCATGGACTCTTGCCACTTACATGAAAGAAAACCTAATTTATGTAAGAAATTACCTGATAAATCCATTTCTTTCATAGTGGCAAGAGTCCATGAGACCCACCCTATTTTTTTGTGGTTATGATTTTTTTGTATAAAGCACATTATTTTTCCAGTTCCTCTTTTTGATGCTTTTTACTTCTTGTTTTTTTATACCTCACTACTTGGCTATACGTTAAACTGAGGTATGAGTAGGGTGGGAGGTGTATTTATAGGCATTTGAGGTTTGGGAAACTTTGCCCCTTCCTGGTAGGAATGTATATCCCATTTGAATTGTCACTAGCTCATGGACTCTTGCCATTATGAAAGAAATTAATTTATCAGGTAAGTTCTTACATAAATTATGTTTTTCCATTGTGCTTTCCAAGTATTGAGCTTTGGTTTACAGGCATACATAAAATAAGGAAGCAAGTATGTGTGTACACAAAGTGATAACCTAATGAGATCTCATTTTGCCTGCAAGCTCAACCCATTGTAATAGTCTGTGGTTTCAAAGCACAACACCAGCAATTTCATATACACAAATAAACCTAAAAATGCAATTCTATAATCTGCATCTGGTATACCAAGTCATTAGAAATACATTAAGGGAAGAACATTTTTACAATACACTGTCCCTTTAAACACTAGTATGTCTGGAAATTACTTTAAATTAAATATCAAAAACTTTATTTCTTCTGTTATGTGTGATCAGTCCACGGGTCATCATTACTTCTGGGATATAACTCCTCCCCAACAGGAAATGCAAGAGGATTCACCCAGCAGAGCTGCATATAGCTCCTCCCCTCTACGTCAGTCCCAGTCATTCTCTTGCACCCAACGACTAGATAGGATGTGTGAGAGGACTATGGTGATTATACTTAGTTTTTATGACTTCAATCAAAAGTTTGTTATTTTAAAATAGCACCGGAGCGTGTTATTACTTCTCTGGCAGAGTTTGAGGAAGAATCTGACAGAGATTTTTTACTATGATTTTAACCGGAGTCGTTAAGATCATATTGCTGTTCTCGACCATCTGAGGGAGGTAAAGGCTTCAGATCAGGGGACAGCGGGCAGATGAATCTGCATTGAGGTATGTGGCAGTTTTTATTTTCTGAATGGAATTGATGAGAAAAGCCTGCCATACCGTTAAAATGACATGTATGTATACACTTCAGTATTCTGGGGATGGTATTTCACCGGAACTACTGTGTTAAAGGTCACTAATCCTTTTAATAACTATTCTCATGTTAAACGTTTTTGCTGGAATGTAGAATCGTTTACATTGCTGAGGTACTGTGTGAATAAATGTTTGGGCATTATTTTCCACTTGGCAGTTTTTTGCTTTAATTGTGACAGTTTCGTTTCTCTTCACTGCTGTGTGGGAGAGGGAGGGGCCGTTTTTGGCGCTCTTTGCTACGCATCAAAAAATTCCAGTCAGCTACTTTTATATTTCCTGCATGATCCGGTTCATCTCTGACAGATCTCAGGGGTCTTCAAACTTCTTTGAAGGGAGGTAAATTCTCTCAGCAGAGCTGTGAGAATTCTTATAGTGACTGTGTATAAAAAACGTTGTTTTGTTTTCTTATGTACAAATTTAATTAGTGTTGTTTTTTACTAATGGGAACAAACCTTTGCTAAAAGTTGTGTTGTTTTAAAATTTGATGCAATAACTGTTTTTCAGTTCATTATTTCAACTGTCATTTAATCGTTAGTACCTCTTTGAGGCACAGTACGTTTTTTGCTAAAAAAGATTATAACCAAGTTGTAAGTTTTTTGCTAGTGTGTTAAACATGTCTGACTCAGAGGAAGATATCTGTGTCATTTGTTCCAATGCCAAGGTGGAGCCCAATAGAAATTTATGTACTAACTGTATTGATGCTACTTTAAATAAAAGTCAATCTGTACAATGTGAACAAATTTCACCAAACAGCGAGGGGAGAGTTATGCCGACTAACTCGCCTCACGCGACAGTACCTGCATCTCCCGCCCGGGAGGTGCGTGATATTTTGGCGCCTAGTACATCTGGGCGGCCATTACAGATAACATTACAAGATATGGCTACTGTTATGACTGAAGTTTTGTCTAAATTACCTGAACTAAGAGGCAAGCGTGATCACTCTGGGGTGAGAACAGAGTGCGCTGACAATGCTAGGGCCATGTCTGATACTGCGTCACAGCTCGCAGAGCATGAGGACGGAGAGCTTCATTCTGTGGGTGACGGTTCTGATCCAAACAGATTGGACTCAGATATTTCAAATTTTAAATTTAAATTGGAGAACCTCCGTGTACTACTAGGGGAGGTCTTAGCAGCTCTCAACGATTGTAACACTGTTGCAATACCAGAGAAACTGTGTAGGTTGGATAAATACTTTGCGGTACCGGCGAGTACTGACGTTTTTCCTATACCTAAGAGACTAACTGAAATTGTTACTAAGGAGTGGGATAGACCCGGTGTGCCGTTCTCACCCCCTCCAATATTTAGAAAGATGTTTCCAATAGACGCCACCACTCGGGACTTATGGCAAACGGTCCCCAAGGTGGAGGGAGCAGTTTCTACTTTAGCTAAGCGTACCACTATCCCGGTGGAGGATAGCTGTGCTTTCTCAGATCCAATGGATAAAAAATTAGAGGGTTACCTTAAGAAAATGTTTGTTCAACAAGGTTTTATATTACAACCCCTTGCATGTATCGCGCCGATTACGGCTGCGGCAGCATTTTGGATTGAGTCGCTTGAAGAGAACCTTAGTTCCTCTACGCTAGACGACATTACGGACAGGCTTAGAGTCCTTAAACTAGCTAATTCTTTCATTTCGGAGGCCGTAGTACATTTAACCAAACTTACGGCTAAGAACTCAGGATTCGCCATACAGGCACGCAGGGCACTGTGGCTAAAATCCTGGTCAGCTGATGTTACTTCTAAGTCCAAATTACTTAATATACCTTTCAAGGGGCAGTCCTTATTCGGGCCCGGTTTGAAAGAAATTATCGCTGACATTACGGGAGGTAAGGGCCACGCCCTACCTCAAGACAAGGCCAAAGCTAAGGCTAGACAGTCTAATTTTCGTCCCTTTCGGAATTTCAAAACAGGAGCAGCATCAACCTCCACTGCACCAAAACAGGAAGGAGCTGTTGCTCGTTACAGGCAAGGCTGGAAGCCTAACCAGTCCTGGAACAAAAGCAAGCAGGCCAGGAAACCTGCTGCTGCCCCAAAGACAGCATGAACCGAGAGCCCCCGATCCGGGACCGGATCTAGTAGGGGGCAGACTCTCTCTCTTCGCCCAGGCCTGGGCAAGAGATGTTCAGGATCCCTGGGCACTAGAGATCATATCTCAGGGATACCTTCTAGACTTCAAATTATCTCCCCCAAGAGGGAGATTTCATCTGTCAAGGTTGTCAACAAACCAGATAAAGAAAGAAGCGTTTCTACGCTGCGTACAAGATCTGTTAACAATGGGAGTGATCCATCCGGTTCCGTGGTCGGAACAAGGACAAGGGTTCTACTCAAACCTGTTTGTGGTTCCCAAAAAAGAGGGAACTTTCAGGCCAATCTTAGATTTAAAGACTCTAAACAAATTCCTAAGAGTTCCATCGTTCAAAATGGAAACTATTCGGACAATCTTACCCATGATCCAAGAGGGTCAGTACATGACCACAGTGGATGTAAAGGATGCTTACCTTCACATACCGATCCACAAAGATCATCACCGGTATCTAAGGTTTGCCTTCTTAGACAGGCACTACCAGTTTGTAGCTCTTCCATTCGGATTGGCTACGGCTCCAAGAATCTTCACAAAGGTTCTGGGTGCCCTTCTAGCGGTACTAAGACCGCGAGGGATTTCGGTAGCTCCGTACCTAGACGACATTCTAATACAAGCTTCAAGCTTTCAAACTGCCAAGTCTCATACAGAGTTAGTTCTGGCATTTCTAAGGTCGCATGGATGGAAAGTGAACGAAAAGAAGAGTTCTCTCTTTCCTCTCACAAGAGTTCCATTCTTGGGGACTCTTATAGATTCTGTAGAAATGAAGATTTACCTGACAGAAGAAAGGTTAACAAAACTTCAAAATGCATGCCGCGTCCTTCATTCCATTCAACACCCGTCAGTAGCTCAATGCATGGAGGTGATCGGCTTAATGGTAGCGGCAATGGACATAGTACCTTTTGCACGCCTACACCTCAGACCGCTGCAATTATGCATGCTAAGTCAGTGGAATGGGGATTACTCAGATTTGTCCCCTACTCTGAATCTGAATCAAGAGACCAGAAATTCTCTTCTATGGTGGCTTCATCGGCCACACCTGTCCAGGGGAATGCCATTCAGCAGGCCAGACTGGACAATTGTAACAACAGACGCCAGCCTACTAGGTTGGGGCGCTGTCTGGAATTCTCTGAAGGCTCAGGGACTATGGAATCAGGAGGAGAGTCTCCTTCCAATAAACATTCTGGAATTGAGAGCAGTTCTCAATGCCCTTCTGGCTTGGCCCCAGTTAATAACTCGGGGGTTCATCAGGTTTCAGTCGGACAACATCACGACTGTAGCTTACATCAACCATCAGGGAGGGACAAGAAGCTCCCTAGCAATGATGGAAGTATCAAAGATAATTCGCTGGGCAGAGTCTCACTCTTGCCACCTGTCAGCAATCCACATCCCGGGAGTGGAGAACTGGGAGGCGGATTTCTTGAGTCGCCAGACTCTTCATCCGGGGGAGTGGGAACTTCATCCGGAGGTCTTTGCCCAAATACTTCGACGTTGGGGCAGACCAGAGATAGATCTCAGGGCGTCTCGCCAGAACGCCAAACTTCCTCGCTACGGGTCCAGATCCAGGGATCCGGGAGCAGTTCTGATAGATGCTTTGACAGCACCTTGGAACTTCAGGATGGCTTATGTGTTTCCACCCTTCCCGCTGCTTCCTCGATTGATTGCCAAAATCAAACAGGAGAGAGCATCAGTAATTCTAATAGCACCTGCTTGGCCACGCAGGACTTGGTATGCAGATCTAGTGGACATGTCATCCTGTCCGCCTTGGTCTCTACCTCTAAGACAGGACCTTCTGATACAGGGTCCATTCAAACATCAAAATCTAACTTCTCTGAAGCTGACTGCTTGGAAATTGAACGCTTGATTTTATCAAAACGTGGTTTTTCTGAGTCGGTTATTGATACCCTGATTCAGGCTAGGAAGCCTGTTACCAGAAGGATTTACCATAAAATATGGCGGAAATACCTATACTGGTGCGAATCCAAAGGTTACTCCTGGAGTAAGGTTAGGATCGCTAGGATATTGTCTTTTCTACAAGAAGGTTTAGAAAAGGGTTTATCAGCTAGTTCATTAAAGGGACAGATTTCAGCTCTGTCCATCTTGTTACACAGACGTCTGTCAGAAAATCCAGACGTCCAGTCCTTTTGTCAGGCTTTAGCTAGGATCAAGCCTGTGTTTAAAGCTGTTGCTCCACCATGGAGTTTAAACTTAGTTCTTAACGTTTTACAGGGTGTTCCGTTTGAACCCCTTCATTCCATTGATATAAAAATGTTATCTTGGAAAGTTCTGTTTGTAATGGCTATTTCCTCGGCTCGAAGAGTCTCTGAGTTATCAGCCTTACATTGTGATTCCCCTTATCTGATTTTTCACTCAGACAAGGTAGTTCTGCGTACTAAACCTGGGTTCTTACCTAAGGTAGTCACTAACAGGAACATCAATCAAGAGATTGTTGTCCCATCCTTGTGTCCAAATCCTTCTTCAAAGAAGGAACGTCTTTTACACAATCTGGATGTAGTTCGTGCCCTCAAGTTCTACTTGCAGGCAACTAAAGATTTTCGCCAAACTTCTTCCTTGTTTGTCGTTTACTCTGGACAGAGGAGAGGTCAAAAAGCTTCTGCTACCTCTCTCTCTTTTTGGCTTCGTAGCATAATACGTTTAGCCTATGAGACTGCTGGACAGCAGCCTCCTGAAAGAATTACAGCTCACTCCACTAGAGCTGTGGCTTCCACTTGGGCCTTTAAGAATGAGGCCTCTGTTGAACAGATTTGCAAGGCTGCAACTTGATCTTCGCTTCATACTTTTTCCAAATTTTACAAATTTGACACTTTTGCTTCTTCGGAGGCTATTTTTGGGAGAAAGGTTCTTCAGGCAGTGGTTCCTTCTGTATAATGAGCCTGCCTATCCCTCCCGTCATCCGTGTACTTTTGCTTTGGTATTGGTATCCCAGAAGTAATGATGACCCGTGGACTGATCACACATAACAGAAGAAAACATAATTTATGCTTACCTGATAAATTCCTTTCTTCTGTTGTGTGATCAGTCCACGGCCCGCCCTGTTTTAAGGCAGGTAAATATCTTTTAAATTATACTCCAGTCACCACTTCACCCTTGGTTACTCCTTTCTCGTTGTTTCTTGGTCGAATGACTGGGACTGACGTAGAGGGGAGGAGCTATATGCAGCTCTGCTGGGTGAATCCTCTTGCATTTCCTGTTGGGGAGGAGTTATATCCCAGAAGTAATGATGACCCGTGGACTGATCACACAACAGAAGAAAGGAATTTATCAGGTAAGCATAAATTATGTTTTTTTTACTAAATATTATTCTTTTTTTTTTCCTATTTAGGAGCAAAGATTGGCACAGAAGAAGCTTTTGAATTATTCTGTCGAGGTCCAGATTTTACTTCGCTGATGCCATGTAAATATGGCAAAATTGTTACAGATCACTCCAAGTACTTATCAAAAGACATTCTTCAGAGCGCACAAATACAGAATCTTATTATGACAAATAAAGATGTTGACATGGGTCCTCTGATTGTAAGTTGTAAAAAATATGTTTTTCTTGACTTTTAATAAAACAATAATTTAGGGTGATCATTCTAACATTTAATTAATTTTTTACTATATAAAACTTTTAATGGGATAGGGAAGTAATGCTTTAGATATAATGGATTGTATCCTTAATAACAATTTGTTGTTTGTTTTGGGTTTTTTTGTTTTTATTTATAAAAGAAAATCTACCTTCAGTACTATGCAGTGAAAAAGCAGACAATCCAATGGCCGTATCAGCCAAAACGCTTTCTTTGGAAATAGAAGTTGTAAATAGCTTCTTGCAAGAAGTCAGATAGCGTTAGATTTTGTTTGCAGCAAAAATGTAGTATATATATATATATATATATATATATATTTATATGTTAATGCCCCTTTAAAGTGATGGTAAACTTTCCATGTTGTAATATCAGGTTTGGAATCTAAGCAATATTTTAGAGGGACTTTAATCACTTCTAATAAATATGCAATGTATGTTACGTTTTAATCTAGCCGTGCCATTCTAATACTCTGCGCTCCGGCCGCCCACTTCAAAATTTATATTTTTTGTGAGCTAACAGTTTGAACTCTTCCCCAATTGGTGCTCTAGCTACAAAAAAAGTGCCTTATGGCTAGATTGCTGATTGACGAACAGTTCAAACGGTTAGCTTACAAAAAATATGAGTTTTGAAGTGGGCGGTAGGAGCGCAGGGTTAGAATGGCACCGCTAGATTAAAACATAAATTACAGTGCATCTTTATTAGAAGTGACCAATTAAAGTCCCCTCTAAAATATTGCTTAAATAAATCCAGTAGCATTTTAAAACATTATCAATTTCCTAATAGTTTGTTTCCAAAATATTATAATGTTTTAATGAGGTTTACACCTTAGTCATCTTCAAGTTTTTATCTTAGATTAGGCTGCAAATAGCCTCCTGCACCCCTTTCTATATCATGCAGCAGGAACGATAAAGTCATTTTAAAATTAACATTGTTTCTGGCCACTTTAAAAAGCTCGTCTGATGACATGACAATCTGGGGTGCATATGGCGTCCAATCACAAAAGGCTCACTGGTTGAATTCAACTAGATGTAGCCCAGATTGTGATGTCGTCAGTGGGCGGAGCTTGGCAGCCATTTCAAAGTGACCTGAAACAATATTCATTTTAAAATGACTTTAGCGTTTCTGCTGCATGATATAGAAAGGAATGCGGGAGTCTATTTGCAGCTTAAAGGTAAGACTTTTTGAGGACTAAGGTATAGACTGTCCCTTTAATAGTGTAAATGTATCAATTTTGAGCTTTGATTTTTAACAGTAGAATGTGATGTGCTCAGGTGAAATAATGATGTATGTCTTCTATTTTGTCATTCTATTTGAAACTGAGCCATCAGTTGCATGGTATGATAATGAGATAAATTATATTTTTTGCATTATAGCACAATTAAAAATAAAGAAAAAACCCAAATTAAAAATAAAGAAGCAAATATGTTTTCTCCAACATAGGTGTGTCCGGTCCACGGCGTCATCCTTACTTGTGGGATATTCTCTTCCCCAACAGGAAATGGCAAAGAGCCCAGCAAAGCTGGTCACATGATCCCTCCTAGGCTCCGCCTACCCCAGTCATTCTCTTTGCCGTTGTACAGGCAACATCTCCACGGAGATGGCTTAGAGTTTTTTAGTGTTTAACTGTAGTTTTTATTATTCAATCAAGAGTTTGTTATTTTAAAATAGTGCTGGTATGTACTATTTACTCAGAAACAGAAAAGAGATGAAGATTTCTGTTTGTATGAGGAAAATGATTTTAGCAACCGTTACTAAAATCCATGGCTGTTCCACACAGGACTGTTGAGAGGAATTAACTTCAGTTGGGGGAACAGTGAGCAGTCTTTTGCTGCTTGAGGTATGACACATTCTAACAAGACGATGTAATGCTGGAAGCTGTCATTTTCCCTATGGGATCCGGTAAGCCATTTTTATTCACACAGTAAATAAGGGCTTCACAAGGGCTTATTAAGACTGTAGACATTTTCTGGGCTAAATCGATCATATTTACACATATTTAGCCTTGAGGAATCATTTAATCTGGGTATTTTTTGTAAAATAATATCGGCAGGCACTGTTTTAGACACTTTATTCTATTGGGGCTTTCCCTAATCATAGTCAGAGCCTCATTTTCGCGCCGGTATGGCGCACTTGTTTTTGAGAACAGCATGACATGCAGCTGCATGTGTGTGGAGCTCTGATACATAGAAAAGTCTTTTTGAAGGCATTATTTGGTATCGTATTCCCCTTTGGGCTTGGTTGGGTCTCAGCAAAGCAGATTCCAGGGACTGTAAAGGGGTTAAATATAAAAACGGCTCCGGTTCCGTTATTTTAAGGGTTAAAGCTTCCAAATTTGGTGTGCAATACTTTTAAGGCTTTAAGACACTGTGGTGAAATTTTGGTGAATTTTGAACAATTCCTTCATACTTTTTCGCAATTGCAGTAATAAAGTGTGTTCAGTTTAAAATTTAAAGTGACAGTAACGGTTTTATTTTAAAACGTTTTTTGTGCTTTGTTATCAAGTTTATGCCTGTTTAACATGTCTGAACTACCAGATAGATTGTGTTCTGACTGTGGGGAAGCCAAGGTTCCTTTTCATTTAAATAGATGTGATTTATGTCATAATAAATTTAGTAAAAATGATGCCCAAGATGATTCCTCAAGTGAGGGGAGTAAGCATGGTACTGCATCATCCCCTCCTTCGTCTACACCAGTTTTGCCCATACAGGAGGCCCCTAGTACATCTAGCGCGCCAATACTCCTTACTATGCAACAATTAACGGCTGTAATGGATAATTCTATCAAGAACATTTTAGCCAATATGCCCACTTATCAGCGAAAGCGCGACTGCTCTGTTTTAGAAAATACTGAAGAGCATGAGGCCGCTGATGATATTGTTTCTGAAGGGCCCCTACACCAGTCTGAGGGGGCCAGGGAGGTTTTGTCTGAGGGAGAAATTTCAGATTCAGGAAAAATTTCTCAACAAGCTGAACCTGATGTGATTACTTTTAAATTTAAGTTGGAACATCTCCGCGCTCTGCTTAAGGAGGTGTTATCCAATTTGGATGATTGTGATTATCTGGTCATTCCAGAAACACTATGTAAAATGGACAAGTTCCTAGAGGCCCCGGGGCCCCCCGAAGCTTTTCCTATACTCAAGCGGGTGGCGTACATTGTTAATAAAGAATGGGACAGGCCCGGTGTACCTTTCGTACCTCCCCCCATATTTAAAAAATTGTTTCCTATAGTCGACCCTAGAAAGGACTTATGGCAGACAGTCCCCAAGGTCGAGGGGGCGGTTTCTACTCTAAACAAGCGCTCCACTATACCCATAGAAGATAGTTGTGCTTTCCAAGATCCTATGGATAAAAAATTAGAAGGTTTGCTAAAAAAGATGTTTGTTCAGCAAGGTTACCTTCTACAACCAATTGCATGCATTGTCCCTGTCACTACAGCCGCGTGTTTCTGGTTCGATGAGCTAGAAAAGGCGATTATTAGTAATTCTTTTTCTTATGAGGAGATTATGGACAGAATTCGTGCTCTTAAATTGGCTAATTCTTTCACCCTAGACGCCACCTTGCAATTGGCTAGGTTAGCGGCGAAAAATTCTGGGTTTGCTATTGTGGCGCGCAGAGCGCTTTGGTTAAAATCTTGGTCAGCGGATGCGTCTTCCAAGAACAAATTGTTTGACATTCCTTTCAAGGGGAAAACACTGTTTGGCCCTGACTTGAAAGAGATTATCTCTGATATCACTGGGGGCAAGGGCCACGCCCTTCCTCAGAATAGGTCTTTCAAGGCCAAAAATAAACCTAATTTTCGTCCCTTTCGCAGAAACGGACCAGCCCCAAGTGCTACGTCCTCTAATTAGGAGGGTAATACTTCTCAAGCCAATCCAGCCTGGAGACCAATGCAAGGCTGGAACAAAGGAAAGCAGGCCAAGAAACCTGCCACTGCTCCCAAGACAGCATGAGATGCGGGCCCCCGATCCGGGACCGGATTTGGTGGGGGGCAGACTCTCTCTCTTCACTCAGGCTTGGGCAAGAGATGTTCTGGATCCTTGGGCGCTAGAAATAGTCTCCCAAGGTTATCTTCTGGAAGTGATTCATCCTGTTCCATTAAAAGAACGAGGGATGGGGTTCTACTCCAATCTGTTCGTAGTTCCCAAAAAAGAGGGAACGTTCAGACCAATCTTAGATCTCAAGATCCTAAACAAGTTTCTCAAGGTTCCATCGTCCAAAATGGAAACCATTCGAACTATCCTTCCATCCAGGAAGGTCAATTCTTGACCACGGTGGATTTAAAGGATGCGTATCTACATATTCCTGTCCACAAGGAACATCATCGGTTCCTAAGGTTCGCATTCCTGGACAAGCATTACCAGTTCGTGGCGCTTCCTTTCGGATTAGCCACTGCTCCAAGGATTTTCTCAAAGGTACTAGGGTCCCTTCTGGCGGTGCTAAGACCAAGGGGCATTGCTGTAGTACCTTACTTGGACGACATTCTGATTCAAGCGTCGTCCCTTCCTCAAGCAAAGGCTCACACGGACATAGTCCTGGCCTTTCTCAGATCTCACGGATGGAAAGTGAACGTGGAAAAGAGTTCTCTATCTCCGTCGACAAGAGTTCCCTTCTTGGGAACAATAATAGACTCCTTAGAAATGAGGATTTTTCTGACAGAGACCAGAAAAACAAAACTTCTAAACTCTTGTCGGATACTTCATTCCGTTCCTCTTCCTTCCATAGCGCAGTGCATGGAAGTGATAGGTTTGATGGTAGCGGCAATGGACATAGTTCCTTTTGCGCGCATTCATCTAAGACAATTACAACTGTGTATGCTCAGTCAGTGGAATGGGGACTATACAGACTTGTCTCCGAAGATACAAGTAAATCAGAGGACCAGAGACTCACTCCGTTGGTGGCTGTCCCTGGACAACCTGTCACAAGGGGTGACCTCCCGCAGACCAGAGTGGGTCATTGTCACGACCGACGCCAGTCTGATGGGCTGGGGCGCGGTCTGGGGATCCCTGAAAGCTCAGGGTCTTTGGTCTCGGGAAGAATCTCTTCTACCGATAAATATTCTGGAACTGAGAGCGATATTCAATGCTCTCAAGGCTTGGCCTCAGCTAGCGAGGGCCAAGTTCATACGTTTTCAATCAGACAACATGACGACTGTTGCGTACATCAACCATCAGGGGGGAACAAGGAGTTCCCTGGCGATGGAAGAAGTGACCGAAATCATTCAATGGGCGGAGACTCGCTCCTGCCACCTGTCTGCAATCCACATCCCAGGAGTGGAAAATTGGGAAGCGGATTTTCTGAGTCGTCAGAAATTGCATCCGGGGGAGTGGGAACTCCATCCGGAAATCTTTGCCCAGATCACTCAACTGTGGGGCATTCCAGACATGGATCTGATGGCCTCTCGTCAGAACTTCAAGGTTCCTTGCTACGGGTCCAGATCCAGGGATCCCAAGGCGACTCTAGTAGATGCACTAGTAGCACCTTGGACCTTCAAACTAGCTTATGTATTCCCGCCGTTTCCTCTCATCCCCAGGCTGGTAGCCAGGATCAATCAGGAGAGGGCGTCGGTGATCTTGATAGCTCCTGCGTGGCCACGCAGGACTTGGTATGCAGATCTGGTGAATATGTCATCGGCTCCACCATGGAAGCTACCTTTGAGACGAGACCTTCTTGTTCAAGGTCCGTTCGAACATCCGAATCTGGTCCCACTCCAGCTGACTGCTTGGAGATTGAACGCTTGATCTTATCAAAGCGAGGGTTCTCAGATTCTGTTATTGATACTCTTGTTCAGGCCAGAAAGCCTGTAACTAGAAAAATTTACCACAAAATTTGGGAAAAAATATATCTGTTGGTGTGAATCTAAAGGATTCCCTTGGGACAAGGTTAAGATTCCTAAGATTCTATCCTTCCTTCGAGAAGGATTGGAAAAAGGATTATCTGCAAGTTCCTTGATGGGACAGATTTCTGCCTTGTCTGTGTTACTTCACAAAAAGCTGCCAGCTGTGCCAGATGTTCAAGCCTTTGTTCAGGCTCTGGTTAGAATCAAGCCTGTTTACAAACCTTTGACTCCTCCTTGGAGTCTCAACTTAGTTCTTTCAGTTCTTCAGGGGGTTCCGTTTGAACCCTTACATTCCGTTGATATTAAGTTATTATCTTGGAAAGTTTTTGTTTTTGGTTACAATTTCTTCTGATAGAAGAGTTTCAGAATTATCTGCTCTGCAGTGTTCTCCTCCTTATCTGGTGTTCCATGCAGATAAGGTGGTTTTACGTACTAAACCTGGTTTTCTTCCAAAAGTTGTTTCTAACAAAAACATTAACCAGGAGATAGTCGTGCCTTCTCTGTGTCCGAAACCAGTTTCGAAGAAGGAACGTTTGTTGCACAATTTGGATGTTGTTCGCGCTCTAAAATTCTATTTAGATGCTACAAAGGATTTTAGACAAACATCTTCCTTGTTTGTTGTTTATTCTGGTAAAAGGAGAGGTCAAAAAGCAACTTCTACCTCTCTCTTTTTTTGGATTAAAAGCATCATCAGATTGGTTTACGAGACTGCCGGACGGCAGCCTCCTGAAAGAATCACAGCTCATTCCACTAGGGCTGTGGCTTACACATGGGCCTTCAAGAACGAGGCTTCTGTTGATCAGATATGTAGGGCAGCGACTTGGTCTTCACTGCACTCTTTTACCAAATTTTACAAGTTTGATACTTTTGCTTCTTCTGAGGCTATTTTTTGGGAGAAAGGTTTTGCAAGCCGTGGTGCCTTCCATTTAGGTGACCTGATTTGCTCCCTCCCTTCATCCGTGTCCTAAAGCTTTGGTATTGGTTCCCACAAGTAAGGATGACGCCGTGGACCGGACACACCTATGTTGGAGAAAACAGAATTTATGTTTACCTGATAAATTACTTTCTCCAACGGTGTGTCCGGTCCACGGCCCGCCCTGGTTTTTTAATCAGGTCTGATAATTTATTTTCTTTAACTACAGTCACCACGGTATCATATGGTTTCTCCTATGCAAATATTCCTCCTTAACGTCGGTCGAATGACTGGGGTAGGCGGAGCCTAGGAGGGATCATGTGACCAGCTTTGCTGGGCTCTTTGCCATTTCCTGTTGGGGAAGAGAATATCCCACAAGTAAGGATGACGCCGTGGACCGGACACACCGTTGGAGAAAGTAATTTATCAGGTAAACATAAATTCTGTTTTCTTTATTAGTGCTTTAAATAGATATTTAGCAACATGGGTATACTGTTTTTTTTTTTATAACTTTATTTATTCGATGATAAAGGAGCTCTCATGAGCATACAGCAATGAGAAATGTTTACATCGTATTGGATACAAGACATTGATAAGGTGTTATTCCATCTTAAGTCCAGTGAGTAGTTTTGTTACAGTCCTGTATTTGTTTGGTAAGGAAGCCATAGCTTAAGTTCCTTCCTCTCGCTTTTTCCCTTTTTTTTTTTTTAAACCAAATAAACATAATCAAACACACTGAACATAATAACATAAATAAACAAAATAAGGCGCACCAAGAGAGCTTGGGATAAATAATACTTACCCAGAGTACCCCCAGGCCACCAACCACGGATTCATCGGGACAGTTTGATTTGAGGTAGTATTGATTTAGTTTTATGTTGTGTTGTTTGATAAACACCATTTTCCTTTAAGGTTTCCGTTTAGGATGTATTCGCTGTTTTTAAATTGGTATAGGACTCTTTCTCTAACATTTTCTGGCAAATATATTAGGTATGCTTCCCTTTACATCTGCTTGTTCAATGTTTCCCTTTACATCTGCTTGTTCTATAAGCATCTGAGTATGTATTTTGATGAGTAATTGTCGGAATGGTGGAGTTTTCCTATCTGTCCAGTTCTGTAGAATCAATCGCCTTGCAATCAGTATGGTTATAGTGACAAAATTATTGTGTTTTTGTGTGTTCTCTGGGAGTAGTAACAGGATTTGTTGTGCTGAAAGGGATACTACTTGTTCTTTAGTTGTTTTTGTCAACCAATAAGTTATTTTGCTCCAAAACCACTTTAATTTGGGACAATCCCAAAACAAATGGATCCAGTCAGGATTTTTTTGGCTACACTTGACACAGATGTCTTTTGCCACGGGTACCCATTTGGACCTAACGGCTGGAGTAATGTATGCTTGATGTAGAATTTTGGTGTGTGTTTCTCGCAGGTTTGCAGATAGAGTTAGTTTCCTAACTTTTTCGAAGCTGTCAGTAAGCCTTTCTTGATCAACCTTAATGGTTCTATAATTGAGCCATTTCATTAATATTTTTTGAGTGATAAGAGTGTCATGGTGCTTGAGAATAAGTTCATATACATTTGCTAATTTCTATGAGCCCTGTTTCGCCAACGCACATAGGCCTAGATTTGGAGTTTGGCGGTAGATGGGTTGTTAACGCTACGCGGGCTTTTTTCTGGCCGCACCATAAAATTAACTCTGGTATCGAGAGTCCGAAAAAATGCTGCGTTAGGCTCCAAAAAAGGAGCGTAGAGCATTTTTACCGCAAATGCAACTCTCGATACCAGAGTTGCTTACGGACGCGGCCAGCCTCAAAAACGTGCTCGTGCACGATTCCCCCATAGGAAACAATGGGGCTGTTTGAGCTGAAAAAAAACCTAACACCTGTAAAAAAGCAGCGTTCAGCTCCTAACGCAGCCCCATTGTTTCCTATGGGGAAACACTTCCTACGTCTGCACCTAACACTCTAACATGTACCCCGAGTCTAAACACCCCTAACCTTACACTTATTAACCCCTATTCTGCCGCCCCCGCTATCGCTGACACCTGCATTATATTATTAACCCCTAATCTGCCGCTCCGTAAACCGCCGCAACTTACATTATCCCTATGTACCCCTAATCTGCTGCCCCTCACACCGCCGACCCCTATATTATATTTATTAACCCCTAATCTGCCCCCCTCAACGTCGCCTCCACCTGCCTACACTTATTAACCCCTAATCTGCCGAGCGGACCTGAGCGCTACTATAATAAATGTATTAACCCCTAATCCGCCTCATTAACCCTATCATAAATAGTATTAACCCCTAATCTGCCCTCCCTAACATCGCCGACACCTAACTTCAATTATTAACCCCTAATCTGACGACCGGAGCTCACCGCTACTATAATTAATGGATTAACCCCTAAAGCTAAGTCTAACCCTAACACTAACACCCCCCTAACTTAAATATAATTTACATCTAACGAAATTAATTAACTCTTATTAAATAAATTATTCCTATTTAAAGCTAAATACTTACCTGTAAAATACATCCTAATATAGCTACAATATAAATTATAATTATATTATAGCTATTTTAGGATTAATATTTATTTTACAGGCAACTTTGTAATTATTTTAACCAGGTACAATAGCTATTAAATAGTTAAGAACTATTTAATAGTTACCTAGTTAAAATAATAACAAAATTACCTGTAAAATAAATCCTAACCTAAGTTATAATTAAACCTAACACTACACTATCAATAAATAAATTAAATACAATTCCTACAAATAACTACAATTACATAAACTAACTAAAGTACAAAAAATAAAAAAGAACTAAGTTACAAAAAATAAAAAAATATTTACAAACATAAGAAAAATATTACAACAATTTTAAACTAATTACACCTACTCTAAGCCCCCTAATAAAATAACAAAGACCCCCAAAATAAAAAAATGCCCTACCCTATTCTAAATTAATAAAGTTAAAAGCTCTTTTACCTTACCAGCCCTGAACAGGGCCCTTTGCGGGGCATGCCCCAAGAAAATCGGCTCTTTTGCCTGTAAAAAAAAACATACAATACCCCCCCCCCAACATTACAACCCACCACCCACATACCCCTAATCTAACCCAAACCCCCCTTAAATAAACCTAACACTAAGCCCCTGAAGATCTTCCTACCTTGTCTTCACCTCAACAGGTATCACCGATCCGTCCTGGCATCCGGTGCTGAAGAGGTCCAGAAGAGGCTCCAAAGTCTTCCTCCTATCCGGCAAGAAGAGGACATCCGGACCGGCAAACATCTTCATCCAAGCGGCATCTTCGATCTTCTTCCATCCGGTGCGGAGCGGGTCCATGTTGAAGCAGCCGACGCGGATCCATCCTCTTCTTTCGGCGTCTCCCGACGAATGACGGTTCCTTTAAGGGACATCATCCAAGATGGCGTCCCTCGAATTCCTATTGGCTGATAGGATTCTATCAGCCAATCGGAATTAAGGTAGGAATATTCTGATTGGCTGATGGAATCAGCCAATCAGAATCAAGTTCAATCCGATTGGCTGATCCAATCAGCCAATCAGATTGAGCTCGCATTCTATTGGCTGTTCCGATCAGCCAATAGAACGCCTAAGTATAACGTAGGTGGCGGTCGGCAGATTAGGGGTTAAAAAAATTTAATCGAGTTGCAGCGATGTGGGGGGACCTCAGTTTAGGGGTACATAGGTAGTTTATGGGTGTTAGTGTACTTTAGGGTACAGTAGTTAAGAGCTTTATGAACCGGTGTTAGCCCAGAAAGCTCTTAACTACTGACTTTTTTCTGCGGCTGGAGTTTTGTCGTTAGAGCTCTAACGCTCACTTCAGAAACGACTCTAAATACCGGCGTTAGGAAGATCCCATTGAAAAGATAGGATACGCAATTGACGTAAGGGGATCTGCGGTATGGAAAAGTCGCGGCTGAAAAGTGAGCGTTAGACCCTATTTTGAGTGACTCCAAATACCGGCGGTAGCCTAAAACCAGCGTTAGGAGCCTCTAACGCTGGTTTTCACGGCTACCGCCAAACTCTAAATCTAGGCCATAGTGTGCCAATGTTATTGGTTTGCGTTTTGAGAAGGCCATCTGTTTTTAGCTTTGTGATATAATGTTTGCACTGGAAATACGCAAACCTGTGTGTGTTCGGGAGTTGATATGTGGTTTGTAACTCCTGAAAGGAATGAATTTCAAGGGTTAGTGGGTTAAAGAGCTGACCAATGTTAGTGAGATGTTTTGTCTGCTAACCTTTAAACACTTCTGTGGTGGAGCCTGGTAAAAAGTGTAAATTACATTGAATAGGGAGGAATTTGCTGGTAGTGAATTGAATCCCCCACAGTTTACATACTTTGGCCCAGGCTCTTAAAGGATCTCTGTATAGTATATGTGATTTATTTTCTGGAGGCAGAGTGTTTAGTTTTGCATGGGGTAAGAAGGCTAGATGTATTGTATACAAGGTATTGTGAAATGTTCAGTCCCAACCAGCCAGTCCTACTCTAATTTTGTTAACGTCGCCCAGTTATACAAAACAATGTCCGGAAGGCGCAGCCCGCCTTTAATGAATGGCATGTTCAAACTAGACCTGCCTATCCTTCGTTTTTTACTTTTCCAAATAAATTGACCTAGAGCAGATTGTATTGTTTTAGCGTCTTGTTGCGCCAAAAGTAGGCGGAGCATCTGTAAAGGGTAAAGTATCTTGTGTAGGGCTACCATTTTAAAAAGGTGAATTCTACCAGTTAATGATAGGGGAAGTTTATCCCATCCTTGCAGCAAATTTTTTATATTTATATTTGAGATTGTTTTGAGATTGTTTTCTCCAACATAGGTGTGTCCGGTCCACGGCGTCATCCTTACTTGTGGGATATTCTCCTCCCCAACAGGAAATGGCAAAGAGCGCAGCAAAGCTGGCCATATAGTCCCTCCTAGGCTCCGCCTACCCCAGTCATTCTCTTTGCCGTTGCACAGGCAACATCTCCACGGAGATGGCTAAGAGTTTTTTGGTGTTTAAATGTAGTTTTTATCCTTCAATCAAGTGTTTGTTATTTTAAAATAGTGCTGGTATGTACTATTTACTCTGAAACAGAAAAGAGATGAAGATTTCTGTTTGTAAGAGGAAGATGATTTTAGCAACCGTTACTAAAATCGATGGCTGTTTCCACACAGGACTGTTGAGATGAAGTAACTTCAGTTGGGGGAAACAGTGGGCAGACTTTGCTGCTTGAGGTATGACACATTTCTAACAAGACTTGGTAATGCTGGAAGGCTGTCATTTTCCCTATGGGGACCGGTAAGCCATTTTCTTAGTTTAAGTAAAAGAATAAAGGGCTTCATTAGGGCTTAAAAAACTGGTAGACATTTTTCTGGGCTAAAACGATTACTTTACTAAGCATATTTAGCAGATTATAACTATTAATAGTTATTATAATCTTGGGGATTGTTTTAAAAAAAACGGCAGGCACTGTATTGGACTCCTTTTTCACTGGGGGCCTTTTCTAGTCATAGGCAGAGCCTCATTTTCGCGCCACTAATGCGCAGTTGTTTTTGGAAAGCAAGGCATGCAGATGCATGTGTGAGGAGCTAAGAACCACTGAAAAAGCTTATAGAAGGCATCATTTGGTATCGTATTCCCCTCTGGGCTTGGTTGGGTCTCAGCAAAGCAGATACCTGGGACTGTATAGGGGTTAAATGTAAAAACGGCTCCGGTTCCGTTATTTTAAGGGTTAAAGCTTTCAAATTTGGTGTGCAATACTTTTAAGGCTTTAAGATACTGTGGTGAAATTTTGGTGAATTTTGAACAATTCCTTCATACTTTTTCACATATTCAGTAATAAAGTGTGTTCAGTTTAAAATTTAAAGTGACAGTAACGGTTTTATTGTAAAACGTTTTTTGTGCTTTGTTGACAAGTTTAAGCCTGTTTAACATGTCTGAACCATCAGATAACGATGTTTTATATGTATGAAAGCCAAGGTTTCTCCCCATTTAAATATATGTGATAATTGTGTCATAGTGTCCAAACAAAGTAGGGACAATAATGCCATAGATAATGATATTGCCCAAGATGATTCCTCAAATGAGGGGAGTAAGCATGGTACTGCATCATCCCCTTCTGTGTCTACACCAGTTTTGCCCACACAAGAGGCCCCTAGTACATCTAGTGCGCCAATACTTATTACCATGCAACAATTAACGGCTGTAATGGATAATTCTATTGCAAACATTTTATCCAAAATGCCTACTTATCAGAGAAAGCGCGATTGCTCTGTTTTAAACACTGAAGAGCAAGAGGACGCTGATGATAACTGTTCTGACATGCCCTCACACCAATCTGAAGGGGCCAGGAGGGAGGTTTTGTCTGAGGGAGAAATTTCAGATTCAGGGAAAATTTCTCAACAAGCTGAACCTGATGTTGTAACATTTAAATTTAAATTAGAACATCTCCACGCACTACTTAAGGAGGTATTATCTACTCTGGATGATTGTGACAATTTGGTCATTCCAGAGAAATTATGTAAGATGGACAAGTTCCTAGAGGTTCCGGTGCCCCCTGATGCTTTTCCTATACCCAAGCGGGTGGCGGACATAGTAAATAAGGAGTGGGAAAGGCCCGGCATACCTTTTGTTCCTCCCCCTATATTTAAGAAATTATTTCCTATAGTCGACCCCAGAAAGGACTTATGGCAGACAGTCCCCAAGGTCGAGGGGGCGGTTTCTACTCTAAACAAACGCACTACTATTCCTATAGAAGATAGTTGTGCTTTCAAGATCCTATGGATAAAAAGTTAGAGGGTTTGCTTAAAAAGATGTTTGTTCAGCAAGGTTACCTTCTACAACCAATTTCATGCATTGTTCCTGTCACTACAGCTGCATGTTTCTGGTTCGAAGAACTAGAAAAGTCGCTCAATAAAGAATCTTCGTATGAGGAGGTTATGGACAGAGTTCAAGCACTTAAATTGGCTAACTCTTTTATTTTAGATGCCGCTTTGCAATTAGCTAGATTAGCGGCGAATAATTCAGGGTTTGCTATCGTGGCGCGCAGAGCGCTTTGGCTAAAGTCTTGGTCAGCGGATGTGTCCTCCAAGACCAAATTGCTTAACATCCCTTTCAAGGGTAAAACACTGTTTGGCCCTGTCTTGAAAGAGATTATTTCAGACATCACTGGGGGAAAGGGCCACGCCCTTCCTCAGGATAGGTCTTTTAAGGCTAAAAATAAGCCAAATTTTCGTCCCTTTCGCAGAAATGGACCAGCCTCAAATTCTACACCCTCTAAGTAAGAGGGTAATACTTCTCAAACCAAGCCAGCCTGGAGACCGATGCAAGGCTGGAACAAGGGTAAGCAGGCCAAGAAACCTGCCACTGCTACCAAAACAGCATGAAGTGTTGGCCCCCGATCCGGGACCGGATCTGGTGGGGGGCAGACTTTCTCTCTTTGCTCAGGCTTGGGCAAGAGATGTTCAGGATCCTTGGGCGCTAGAAATAGTTTCTCAAGGTTATCTCCTGGAATTCAGGGAACTACCCCCAAGGGGAAGGTTCCACAGGTCTCAATTATCTTCGAACCAAATAAAAAGACAGGCATTCTTACATTGTGTAGAAGACCTGTTAAGAATGGGAGTGATTCATCCTGTTCCATTAGGAGAACAAGGGATGGGGTTTTACTCCAACCTGTTCATAGTTCCCAAAAAAGAGGGAACATTCAGACCAATTTTAGATCTCAAGATTCTAAACAAGTTTCTAAGGGTTTCATCGTTCAAAATGGAAACCTTTCGAACGATCCTTCCTTCCATCCAGGAAGGTCAATTCATGACCACGGTGGATTTAAAGGATGCGTACCTACATATTCCTATCCACAAGGAACATCTTCGGTTCCTAAGGTTCGCCTTTCTGGACAAGTATTACCAGTTTGTGGCACTTCCATTCGGATTAGCCACTGCTCCAAGGATTTTCACAAAGGTACTAGGGTCCCTTCTAGCGGTGCTAAGACCAAGGGGCATTGCAGTAGTACCTTACTTGGACGACATCCTGATTCAAGTGTCGTCTCTGTCAAAAGCAAGGGCTCATACGGACATTGTCCTAGCCTTTCTCAGATCTCACAGGTGGAAAGTGAACATAGAAAAAAGTTCTCTGTCCCCGTCAACAAGAGTTCCCTTCTTGGGAACAATAATAGTTTCCTTAGAAATGAAGATTTTTCTGACAGAGGCCAGAAAATCAAAACTTCTAAGCTCTTGTCAGGTACTTCATTCTGTTCTTCTTCCTTCCATAGCGCAGTGCATGGAAGTAATAGGTTTGATGGTTGCGGCAATGGACATAGTTCCTTTTGCACGAAATCATCTAAGACCATTACAACTGTGCATGCTCAGACAGTGGAATGGGGATTATACAGACTTGTCTCCGACGATCCAAGTAGATCAAAGGACCAGAGATTCACTCCGTTGGTGGCTGACCCTGGACAACCTGTCACAGGGAATGAGCTTCCGCAGACCAGAGTGGGTCATTGTCACGACCGACGCCAGTCTGGTGGGCTGGGGCACGGTCTGGGAACCCCTGAGAGCTCAGGGTCTATGGTCTCGGGAAGATTCTCTTCTCCCGATAAACATTCTGGAACTGAGAGCGATATTCAATGCTCTCAAGGCTTGGCCTCGACTAGCAAAGGCCAAATTCATAAGGTGTCAATCAGACAACATGACGACTGTTGCATATATCAACCATCTGGGGGGAACAAGGAGTTCCCTGGCGATGGAGGAGCATCCGGGGGAGTGGGAACTCCATCCGGAAATCTTTGCCCAAATAACTCAGTTATGGGGCATTCCAGACATGGATCTGATGGCCTCTCGTCAGAACTTCAAGGTCCCTTGTTACGGGTCCAAATCCAGGGATCACAAGGCGACTCTAGTGGATACAATAGTAGCACCTTGGATCTTCAACCTAGCTTATGTATTCCCACCGTTTCCTCTCATTCCCAGGCTGGTAGCCAGGATCAATCAGGAGAGGGCTTCGGTGATCTTGATAGTTCCTGCGTGGCCACGCAGGACTTGGTATGCAGACCTGGTGAATATGTCATCGGCTCCACCATGGAAGCTACCTTTGAGACAGGACCTTCTTGTTCAGGGTCCATTCGAACATCCGAATCTGGTTTCCCTCCAACTGACTGCTTGGAGATTGAACGCTTGATTTTATCAAAGCGTGGGTTTTCAGATTCTGTAATAGATACTCTTATTCAGGCTAGAAAGCCTGTAACTAGAAAAATTTACCATAAAATATGGAAAAAATATATCTGTTGGTGTGAATCTAAAGGATTCCCATGGAACAAGATAAAAATTCCTAAGATTCTTTCCTTTCTACAAGAAGGTTTGGAGAAAGGATTATCTGCAAGTTCTCTGAAGGGACAGATCTCTGCTTTATCTGTTTTACTTCACAAAAGGCTGGCAGCTGTGCCAGACGTTTAAGCGTTTGTTCAGGCTCTGGTTAGAATCAAGCCTGTTTACAGACCTTTGACTCCTCCCTGGAGTCTTAATCTAGTTCTTTCAGTTCTTCAAGGGGTTCCGTTTGAACCCTTACATTCCGTAGATATTAAGTTATTATCTTGGAAAGTTTTGTTTTTGGTTGCAATTTCTTCCGCTAGAAGAGTTTCTGAGTTATCTGCTCTGCAGTGTTCTCCGCCCTATCTGGTCCATGCAGATAAGGTGGTTTTGCGTACTGAGCCTGGTTTTCTTCCGAAGGTTGTTTCCAACAAAAATATTAACCAGGAGATAGTTGTACCTTCCAAACACAACAGAAACTGGATATATAGGATACCACAGTTCCCAAAGTATGCACTTCTAGCACTCTGGGCCCTGAACTAAAGGACGGAATACCCCAAACAGGATTGTTAAAATATAACCTTTATTATAAAAATTAAAAAACCTAGATAGGTTATTACACAAACAATTTAAAATACACTCCAGTACCCAGATCAGTGTAATAAATGTTAGGTCTGATCACTGTAAATAATGATTAGGCCTGTATAGTATCACAGTGATAAGTGATCTGAAATGTGACCAATAATACTCGCTAGTTTATATTTGTTCACTAGCTTGCTGCAAGCAAGCCAGGACTAAATTCGTAGTCAGGGTAAATAATGATCTGAGAACTAATATCGATATATTGCCAATATTATTAGATCATGATATTTATTTATCATTCATTCAAGGATTGTGTCCATTTATTGGAAGAAGTCTGAATTCGACCTCAACTGTGTGTACGGTAATATAATTCGTTAATCAATCAGGCTAGTGCCACGAAAATCACAAGGTTTATTTAAGCTAACATTCCAACCATTATTGCCATTATTTGGCATATGAATTCAATTCTAGTTTCAGTTATAGGATTAAGCTGAATTAGACGTAATATGAGCTGTATTCTATTAGTATCTAACAGCTTATTAGTACAGCTTATATTTCAAGTATTAGGGATATTAACAGGTTTACTGGGTTCTTGTACTTAGGTTGATAAAGAAGTTGTGGTTATACTGTAGACTAAATCAGGCGCAGCCCAGGTTAACAGTAAGGTTACTGATATTAAGTGAGTTCTCTTCTACTTCCATTAATATAAGGGTAAAATACTCATATATTTAATAGCTGGTTACTTCTATCACAGTTATAGCTACTCAGTTATTACTATCTAACATCACCCAAGTGGTGTATAAGTAGGTATTGCTGACTATACGGCGCTATACGCCGTCTGATATTCAGTATCAGTAACTATTGAATTCTATCTGGCTAGGCCCCGATTCAAAAGTTAGTTTAGTAATAATATGTTCAATGGCACTTCTTGTGTGGTTGGTACAATTTAAACTAAGTCTGGCACACCCCGGAATGGATTTCCAATTAGTCGTTCACACAGAATCAGTATTACAAGTGCTGTTGGTCTCCCGCAGTTAAGCACTCATTCAGTCATTCTTACATTCATTAAACATATTTATGGATATATGTAAGAACTATGTTAACGGTTAGGCTAAGTCTGGCACAACCCCGGCTGGATATTGATTAATATTACCAGTTAAATACTGTAGTTAATGGTCCAAACATACGTTAATACAGCAAGTGCTGTGCTTCACAGTCTATTGAACGTTCATACATCAGTTCTACAGTTGGATAGACAATATTATTGAATGAATTCTGTTAATAGTTCAATTGATTAGATACAGGCTGAGCTATATAAGAGTTAGATGCTCGAATGTCATCAAGTAAGTTATTCCCTGCTTTCATTAATATGAGGGTATAATACTCCTGTGGTCAATAGCTGGTTAACTCTGTTACCATTATAGCTTCACAGTTTGTACTGTCTAACAGAGCCCAAGTACTGTGTAAATAGGTATCGCTCACTTTATGGCACTCTGCGCCGTCTGATCTTCAATATCTATAATTATTACAATAAATCTGGCACAACCCAGACTATAGATTAATTTTGGTAATAATCTTTTCGATAGCACTGCTTATATTGTTGGTAAAAAATTAATTAAACTATGTCTGGCACAACCCAGATCGAATGTCTAATTAATCGTTCACAGAAATTCATTTAAAAATATTGTTTGACCAACTGTAGAACTCATGTATGAATGTTGAATAGTCTGAGAAGCACAGCACCAGCTGTACTAAGTCACTTGGGATCACTTACTACAGTGTTTAACTGATAATATTAAAAATCACACAGCCTGGGTTGTGCCAGACTTAGCCTAACCGTTAACATAGTTCGTATACATATCAACAAATATGTCTGACTAATGTAAGAATGACTGAATGAGTGTTAAATTGCGGGAGATCTGCAGCACTTGTCACACTGATTCTCTGTGAACGATTAATTAGAAATTCGATCTGGGTTGTGCCAGACATAGTTTAATTAATTTTTTACCAACAATATAAGCAGTGCTATCGAAAAGATTATTACCAAAATTAATCTATAGTCTGGGTTGTGCCAGATTTATTGTAATAATTATAGATATTGAAGATCAGACGGCGCAGAGTGCCATAAAGTGAGCGATACCTATTTACACAGTACTTGGGCTCTGTTAGACAGTACAAACTGTGAAGCTATAATGGTAACAGAGTTAACCAGCTATTGACCACAGGAGTATTATACCCTCATATTAATGAAAGCAGGGAATAACTTACTTGATGACATTCGAGCATCTAACTCTTATATAGCTCAGCCTGTATCTAATCAATTGAACTATTAACAGAATTCATTCAATAATATTGTCTATCCAACTGTAGAACTGATGTATGAACGTTCAATAGACTGTGAAGCACAGCACTTGCTGTATTAACGTATGTTTGGACCATTAACTACAGTATTTAACTGGTAATATTAATCAATATCCAGCCGGGGTTGTGCCAGACTTAGCCTAACCGTTAACATAGTTCTTACATATATCCATAAATATGTTTAATGAATGTAAGAATGACTGAATGAGTGCTTAACTGCGGGAGACCAACAGCACTTGTAATACTGATTCTGTGTGAACGACTAATTGGAAATCCATTCCGGGGTGTGCCAGACTTAGTTTAAATTGTACCAACCACACAAGAAGTGCCATTGAACATATTATTACTAAACTAACTTTTGAATCGGGGCCTAGCCAGATAGAATTCAATAATTACTGATACTGAATATCAGACGGCGTATAGCGCCGTATAGTCAGCAATACCTACTTATACACCACTTGGGTGATGTTAGATAGTAATAACTGAGTAGCTATAACTGTGATAGAAGTAACCAGCTATTAAATATATGAGTATTTTACCCTTATATTAATGGAAGTAGAAGAGAACTCACTTAATATCAGTAACCTTACTGTTAACCTGGGCTGCGCCTGATTTAGTCTACAGTATAACCACAACTTCTTTATCAACCTAAGTACAAGAACCCAGTAAACCTGTTAATATCCCTAATACTTGAAATATAAGCTGTACTAATAAGCTGTTAGATACTAATAGAATACAGCTCATATTACGTCTAATTCAGCTTAATCCTATAACTGAAACTAGAATTGAATTCATATGCCAAATAATGGCAATAATGGTTGGAATGTTAGCTTAAATAAACCTTGTGATTTTCGTGGCACTAGCCTGATTGATTAACGAATTATATTACCGTACACACAGTTGAGGTCGAATTCAGACTTCTTCCAATAAATGGACACAATCCTTGAATGAATGATAAATAAATATCATGATCTAATAATATTGGCAATATATCGATATTAGTTCTCAGATCATTATTTACCCTGACTACGAATTTAGTCCTGGCTTGCTTGCAGCAAGCTAGTGAACAAATATAAACTAGCGAGTATTATTGGTCACATTTCAGATCACTTATCACTGTGATACTATACAGGCCTAATCATTATTTACAGTGATCAGACCTAACATTTATTACACTGATCTGGGTACTGGAGTGTATTTTAAATTGTTTGTGTAATAACCTATCTAGGTTTTTTAATTTTTATAATAAAGGTTATATTTTAACAATCCTGTTTGGGGTATTCCGTCCTTTAGTTCAGGGCCCAGAGTGCTAGAAGTGCATACTTTGGGAACTGTGGTATCCTATATATCCAGTTTCTGTTGTGTTTGGATTAATATTTATGCACAAGCACCATTTCCTCCTAACAATCTAAGGTTGAATAACATAGAATTTTCTATACATACACATATATATTACCAGAGGAAAAGCCCGAGTGGTGCCACTGTTCATTTGGTGTGTTAGTGATAGTTGTACCTTCTTTGTGTCCGAATCCAGTTTCAAAGAAGGAACGTTTGTTACACAATTTGGACGTAGTCCGTGCTCTAAAATTCTATTTAGAGGCTACTGAGATTTCAGACAAACATCTTCTTTGTTTGTTGTTTTTTCTGGTAAAAGGAGAGGTAAAAAAGCAACTTCTACCTCTCTTTCCTTTTGGCTTAAAATCATTATCAGATTGGCTTTTGAGACTGCCGGACGGCAGCCTCCTGAAAGTATCACAGCTCACTCCACTAGGGCTGTGGCTTCCACATGGGCCTTCAAGAATGAGGCTCCTGTTGACCAGATATGTAAGGCAGCGACTTGGTCTTCACTGCACTCTTTTGCCAAATTTTACAAATTTTATACTTTTGCTTCTTCGGAGGCTATTTTTGGGAGAAAGGTTTTGCAAGCCGTGGTGCCTTCCGTTTAGGTGACCTGATTTGCTCCCTCCCTTCATCCGTGTCCTAAAGCTTTGGTATTGGTTCCCACAAGTAAGGATGACGCCGTGGACCAGACACACCTATGTTGGAGAAAACAGAATTTATGCTTACCTGATAAATTACTTTCTCCAACGGTGTGTCCGGTCCACGGCCCGCCCTGGTTTTTTAATCAGGTCTGATGAATTATTTTCTCTAACTACAGTCACCACGTTACCATATGGTTTCTCCTATATATATTTCCTCCTGTCCGTCGGTCGAATGACTGGGGTAGGCGGAGCCTAGGAGGGATCATGTGACCAGCTTTGCTGGGCTCTTTGCCATTTCCTGTTGGGGAGGAGAATATCCCACAAGTAAGGATGACGCCGTGGACCGGACACACCGTTGGAGAAAGTAATTTATCAGGTAAGCATAAATTCTGTTTTACCTATGTTTAATGAATATATTTTGTTTGGATCTATGTGCATTTGTATACTGAGGTACTTAAATTTAATTTGAAAGCCAGTGTTTGGTATACAGTTTTTTTTTTGTTTTTTTTATTGTAATTGTGAATAGGTAGACTAAAGATTCTTTAGTGAAATTGATCATCCATTTATAACAGCTCCTGTAATTCATTTTAAAATGTATTGATAACTTTAGGAAAATCTTGCTGTTGTGTACGACACGTGTAGTCCAGCTCAGTACACCATCTATGAACCAGTAATTAGGATTAAAGGAAGTACGAAAACCGCGCCATCCCAAAGACCATTCAGTACAAAAGATGTCATCAGCAATACTCTGGATACCCAAGCACTGAAAATGTTGCAGCCATCTTTCTTGAAAAATACTCAAAGCATTCTACATGAAATTGGTGGAATTGGAACATTTGTCTTTCTTTTTGCAAGGGTAAGAAATAGTTATTCTAGTGAAATATTGTTTAGCTATTCTGAAATGTAGGTTTTAATTATTACATTTTTGTTTAGAATATTTATATGTGTGGTGTTTTGTGTGAATGCAAAAATGTATTAATTAAATTCAAGTTTAGATTTCCAGTTGCTTAAATCTAAATTTAAAACCCAACAAGTGCAATAATTTGTAAGGGCAAACAAAGGCAAAAATGCACACTTTCCCCATGTAGAGCCTTAAGAATTTAAAGGGACATGAAACCCATTTTTTTTTTCATGACTCAGATAGAGAATACAATTTTAAACAAAATTCCATTGCACTTCTATGATCTAATTTGCTTCATTCTTAAGATATCCTTTGTTGAAGGAATATATATGCACATGGGTGAGCCAATCACGCGAGGCATGTATGTGCAGCCACCAATAAGCAGCTACTGAGCATATATAGATATGCTTTTCAACAAACGATATAAAGAGAATAGAAGTTAACTGGAAACATTTGAGTCTCATGTCTCTTTAATTTACCTATAGAAAAATCTGTTGAGTGTTTCATGCTATATAAAACTTCTCTTGCAGTGTAAATCATAAGTGGGGAAAAACATTTTGGGGGGGGGGTTGTAATGCTCTTGAATTTCTCAAAATATCCCTTATTATTATTATTTTTCTGCATTAGGACAGTTTAAAGGGACATGAAACCCACATTTTTTCTTTCATGCTTCAGATAGAGAATACAATTATAAACAACATTCCAATTTACTTATTTAAAGGGACATTCAAGTCAAAATAACATTTTATAATTCAGAAAGAGCATGTAGTTTTAAGACACTTTCCAATTTACTTCCATTATCAATTTTTGCACAGTCTTTTTATATCCACACTTTCTGGGGAACAAGATCTTACTGAGCATGTGAACAAGCTCACAGGGTATACGTATACTAGTCTGTGATTGGCTGATGTCTATCACATGATAAAAGGGTCCAGACAATGGTAGAAAAAATAAACTTGCCAGAATAAAAACCTACTAATTATTTGAAATTCAGAGTAGGTATTGTTGCATTGTCTTTTTAGTATGTACTTGTTAATTATGCAATTCTACTGCATTTAGTGGTCCTTTAATTTGCTTCATTCTTTAGATATCCTTTGTTGAAAAAAATAGCAATGCACATGGGTGTGCCAATCACACAAGGCATCTATGTGTAGTCACTAATCAGCAGCTACTGAGCCTATTTAGATTTGGTTTTCAACAAAGGATATCAAGAGAAGGCAGCAAATTAGATAAAAGAAGTACATTGAAAACCTGTTTAAAATCACATGCTTTTTTTAAATCTTCAAGGAAAAAAATTTGGGTTTCACCTTGTCCCTTTAAATACTTGTAAGGTCATTTTGAAATACAAGACAAATGAGTATTGAAAAGGTCTTAACTTTTTTTTATATACCAATGTATAGACTAGATGATGCATTTGATTCTTATATAACCTCAAAGTCTCTGTTTTCTAAGCATTCAAATGTTTTACTGCTCAAGAGCTAGATTACTTTTCTTGTTCCCTGGGGTAAAATGAGTTTGCAGTAGACAGTTAAAGGAACAATGTACTATATAAGGTGTTTCCTCTTAAAGGGATACTAAACCCAATTTTTTTATTTCATGATTCAGATAGAGCATGAGATTTTAAGCACCTTTCTAATTTACTCCTATTATCAATTTTTCTTTGTTCTCATGCTATCTTGATTTGAAAAAGCAGTACTGTAAGCTTTGGAGTCAGACCATTTTTTGTTCAGCACATGGGTAGCACTTGCTGATTTGTGGCTAAATGTAGCAAACCAATCAGCAGCTCTACCAAGGTGCTGAACTAAAAAATGGGCCGGCTCCTAACCTTTTATTACTGCTTTTTCAAATCAAGATAACATGAGAACAAAGAAAAATTGATAATAGAAGTAAATTAGAAAGTTGCTTAAAATTGCATGCTCTATCTGAATCATGAAAGAAAAAATGAGGGGTTAGTATCCCTTTAATGTGTTCCAAATTGCTTGCTGCAGAGTATTAAATGTATGGGAAATTGTGCCTTCATTTTTATTTTTATATTTGAAATAGTTGGTTTTGCTCATAAACCCATCACCTATTGTTCTCAAGGACATGCCCATAACAATGCTAATAGTGTTATTTATGTTACATATTGAAACGCTAATTATGGTGGTGGGTTTGAATGAGCACAAACAGCTATTTCATATACTGTACAAAATCTCCTACCTCCACTGGGAGATTTCTTAATGCTACTGTCCCTTGCTCACATAGCTTTTCTACAATATACAATATTCTTCAATATACAGCGGGAAAGTAGTTCAAATAGCAAAATAAAGGTAAATGAGTGGCTTGCAAACTATTACATAAACTCCAGCCGTTCTATATCTTGGTGTCTGTGTTAAGGGTAGTTGGTCCAGATTTTTTGACAACCATATGACACTGTATGAAACAGTAGCACACTTTTTATATACAAGACGGAAAATAAAAAATAAAAAGGGGCTTCACAGCTTCCTATTTTAATCAAATGGAAGATGTAGAAGGGAGCCTAATTCATGTTAGGTTTCTTAATGTTGTTAATGGAGCTTGTTTACAAAGCTGTATACTATGTGCCTAAAATGGCCATTGAACGTTATGGTAAACTTTTATTATTGCTTTTTATTTATTCTGATGTGAAGAATGACTGCACTCTTAAAGGGACATTCCAGCCAAAATTGCAGTCCACACGGATGCATTTCAGTTTTGAATAAAAACATTTTTATAATATACATATCAATCCAATCATAGAACTCCTTCCCTATGTGTGGCTCTAGGCGTGTGATATATAAAGGATACAATGTAAGTCCCAAAGTAACGGAAGGTAAGACTCACCCTTCTTTACAACCACCGCTCAACTCACCATAGATACTTGCACCTAGAGGATTACTCTCTGGTCTGATTCCGTATATATCCACAAACAAGCAGGACTACCGATCTGGACCTCCGCTTCTATGTAGTAGTGCTCAGCTCTTGGCCTTGAGCCAGTCTCTCTGCAACCGCCTCCTAGCAGTGTTCGAGGAGTGTAACAAACGCCGTTCTCTCCCAGTTCCTCCTCGCTATCTGATTGGCCAACGGGTAAGGAATCTTACCTACCTAGTAAGATGTCAATCAAAAATCACTGCTCAATATCCAAAGTGCCAAAGCTCGAGCCGGGTAGTAAGTAAACTCATCAAAAAGTTAGTGAAACCCAGCGAGCCTCAAGACACTGTTACAAATTGATATTTATTCAATCATGGAAAAACAAGTAAAACATTAAAATCATCAAAGGATCAACAGGATGAACATGTCTTACTCGTTTCGGCAATGGACGCCTTATCCATAGACATGTATTAGCAAAAATGCTTCTAATAAAAGCTATGGCTGTTTCAAATGTTTATGTAAGTGTGACAGACCCTTCTGTCAGGACTGAAGGAGTTAACTGTGTTTAGCTTTAAGAAACTATTTTCTAAACACAAGTTGCTGGCTCCTTAAGTGATAAGAAGAGCCAAGAGTGTCTTGTGGTTGAAGTGTTTAAGTAATATAATTCTATTGTATCATGTCAAAGGGCTTGTTCCCTCCATGTAATGTACAACAGTCTTTCAACCCCCATCTGGGGGGGGGGGGGGGGTCAGACCTGCATAAATACTAGGCATAGCCTTTAATAAATGACATTCTGTTTAAACCTGAAAACTGGCTGGTTTGTGAATTGCTGATTCCCTATGCAGGACGTTGTTCCCTGGTACTAACCCTTGGTATCCTGTTGGTACCGTAACAATTGGTGGCAAGCGACGGAATGAACCTTATCGCCCAGAAGAGCAACTACACAAGCCAGTAACCTCAGGAAGAGGGGGATTATTACAATACTGACTAAGATGGAAAAGAGAAAAGTAAATTTTGCAGCTTTTAAAAACTTCCTGGAAACAGAAGGAGAGATTGATGGGTACCTTGCGGATTTTGAGAGGCAATGTGCACTACACAAGGTACCCGCAGAGGACTGGGTCACGATATTATCTGGAAAATTATCCGGCCGGGCCAGTGAGGCTTTTCGGGCCATTCCAGATGAGGAAGTCGGGGATTATAATACTATAAAAGAGGCTCTGCTCTCCAGGTATGCGGTTACACCGGAGGCATACCGGAGGCGGTTCAGAGACACTGTTAAATTAGCTGGAGATTCCTACCTTGAGTGGGCATGTAAGGTGCACCGCACAGCAGCTCACTGGATAGCGGGGTGCCAAGCTATATCTGGGGAAGAGGTGCTGCAGCTATTCCTGTTGGAACATTGCTTCGATAAGTTACCCGCAGGAGTTCGAGAGTGGGTTCGGGACCGTAAACCCTCCACCCTGCAGGAAGCGGCTCGCTTGGCAGATGAATATACGGATGCCCGCAAACTGGACACTGCTACCACTAAGCCCCCTGCTAGAGTGGAGTACAGACCCCCAGTCACCCCAGCAGCTGCCAGTTACCAAACCCCGGCGCACCGCTATACCACACGGCCTCCGGCCACGAACTACCCTCAGAGAGCCCTGTTCAATTCGCGGTGCTACTCACAACCTATTCGGTGCTTTAGATGTAAGCAACTAGGGCACAAAAGACCAGAGTGTCCCCTAAACGCAGTGAACCAAGCGCAGTCCTGGAGAAGACCCGCCGGCGGAATCCCACGTAATCCTCAGCCTGCGGCCCGCTACGTAGAGGCGCAAGAATGCTGGAGCATCCTACATGAGGCAGACCTTGTGCAAGCTGCCCACCGGAATAACCGGCAACTGGGAAGAAGGTCAGTGGTCTACGGGATACTGGTGCTACCATGACCTTGCTTCAAAAGAACTTGGTGTCTGAGAAACAGTACACTGGAGACACTGTGGCTGTGAGGGTAGCAGGGGGCGATGTGTTCAGCCTACCTGTTGCCAGGGTACATTTGGATTGGGGAGTGGGCGCTAGACCTGTGAATGTGGGGGTCAAGAAGGACTTACCTGCTTCTTGGAAATGACTTGGCCCCCCTTGTTTCTGCCTACGCTCCTATGGGTCCCGCTGATGTTAACCCTGTGACTACCCGTGCCCAGATCCGTGCAGCAGAGACTGACCCACCTGCTGCTAAGCCCCAGGACGCTGAGCTCAGTAAATCTCTATCCGCTATTGATATGTGGAGGTCCCGTTACAATGCGCTGATGAAGGAGAAGAGGAGCGCAGAGGAAAAAGCATGTTTAGAACGTGAATCTCTGCTAGACAAGCTGCACCGACAGACTGCAGAAAACACCAGCTTGAGAGTGGGACATGAAACCTTAAAGACAAACTTAGCGACACTTGAGGAGAAGCTGACGCTGGCTCATAGTGAGGTGCAGCAACTCAAGGGCACCCTATGTCAGTATGAAGGGATTGTGGATACCTATAAAGAGCAGGTACAGAAAACTCGTAAAGAAGCTGATGGGATTTTGAAGGACTGTTTGGCCCTGGTCTGGGCACTGAGGAATTTGAACCCTTGTTTGTATGGACAGGAATTCTCTCTCATAACGGGAATACAGATGGATTGTCCCAGCAAACTGACATGCCTACCACCTCCTAGTCCGGTCATCCCCAGGTTGACCCGCAAAAGGGTCAAGCCGGGTCTGCCGGAGTGTTCCACAAGGGGGGAGCTATGTGACAGACCCTTCTGTCAGGACTGAAGGAGTTAACTGTGTTTAGCTTTAAGAAACTATTTTCTAAACACAAGTTGCTGGCTCCAACCATAATTTAGTTAGTGATAAGAATTCCATTGTTTGATCACCCTCAGAGAGAAAACGCCTAAGTGATAAGAAGAGCCAAGAGTGTCTTGTGGTTGAAGTGTTTAAGTAATATAATTCTATTGTATCATGTCAAAGGGCTTGTTCCCTCCATGTAATGTACAACAGTCTTTCAACCTCCATCTGGGGGGGGGGGTCAGACCTGCATAAATACTAGGCATAGCCTTTAATAAATGACATTCTGTTTAAACCTGAAAACTAGCTGGTTTGTGAATTTCTGATTCCCTATGCAGGACGTTGTTCCCTGGTACTAACCCTTGGTATCCTGTTGGTACCGTAACAGTAAGTATGCACCGTGCATCAGAATTTTAAACACAGTACTTGCTCAAAGTCTAAAGTGATTGCACCATCTGGTAATGACTCAATTTGTTAATTGCTGACATGATACAAGACCCACTGGTGCTCTGAGCAGCTGCAGTATTTAAAATGCTGGTGCACTGAAAATATCTAGCTATGCTTCACTTGCAGAGAAATATGTTAAAGGGATACTAACCCCTCATTTTTTCTTTCATGATTCAGATAGAGCATGCAATTTTAAGCAACTTTCTAATTTACTTCTATTATCAATTTTTCTTTGTTCTCATGTTATCTTGATTTGAAAAAGCAGTAATAAAAGGTTAGGAGCCGGCCCATTTTTTAGTTCAGCACCTTGGTAGAGCTGCTGATTGGTTTGCTACATTTAGCCACAAATCAGCAAGTGCTACCCATGTGCTGAACAAAAAATGGTCTGACTCCAAAGCTTACAGTACTGCTTTTTCAAATCAAGATAGCATGAGAACAAAGAAAAATTGATAATAGGAGTAAATTAGAAAGGTGCTTAAAATCTCATGCTCTATCTGAATCATGAAATAAAAAAATTGGGTTTAGTATCCCTTTAACACTAAAACAGTGATAACTTTTGCTACAATCATTTTTGCTAAAACATGTATAGTGCAAATATGTTTCTATTCAAAGATGTAATTAATCTATGTGCATATACATTTTGACTGGAATGTCCCTTTAATTGTAAATGCTTTGTGTTATTTATACTTCCGAACCGTAATTATTTTGAGTTTGATGATTACTTTCATCATGGTAAATTAATACTCTGTTTAAATATTTAATTGTTTCAGATTGTTGAGATCAGCAGCTGTGAGGAAACACAGTCTTTAGGACTTCAGATAATATTGACTTTAACAAAGCACAATCAGCAAAGAATTCAAGAGCGAGAAAATTGTGACGTCTACTCAATGATTCATCAAGTGTTAATCAGACCTAAATGTATTGTTGGCTTCCATGTTTTAAAGGTAAGGATGTTATGTTACTTTAGTTGCTCAAAATAGCTCACACACAACTTTTTCTTGATTCTGCAATGTGAATATTTTGCAGAATTCTTTAGAAAACTTGAAGATTGGTCTTGTTCATTTGAATTGATATTCAAATTTCTTGCTGACATTCTAACATGCATTTGATTTATTGGCCTCATAGACTTGTAACATTTGAATGTTGATTATATTTCATTCATTGGAAAGTCGTGTATTATAGATTTATATTGAAAGCAGAGAACATCTTAGAGAAGTGACATTTAAAAGAACTTACTTTGCCTCCAGTATAGGTTTATGGGCATCATTCCAGTGAATAAAGTGTAATAATCGCTAAGGTTTGTCTATTGATAAAAGTTACAGTTTTGAGCAAATTTAGTCACACAGAAGGCCTATCATTTGGGGAAGGAGGTTGCAAATGGAGCACATGATTTCCTCCGTTTGTGCATGCGGTCTGTGAGCCACATTGGTCACATAAATGGCCACACCCATATCACACATCCTTCAAAAAGATTTCTCGAAATCTTGTAATGGTAAAATGAGTTATCCCTAACAGGAAAATTTGCATTAGGTTTCTAGATCATGAAGAAGAAAATAGAGTGTACAGAGACAAATATTACTATAAAATAAAGCACACCTTTTGAGAGTGTGTGCCTAAATTGGTCAAAATCTTATCTGTCTAAGGTTGCTTTTTTTTTTTTAATCGGACATTAAAGAAAACCTTACAATAGTTATTTCTTTTAAATACAAAATGTATGTTAACAGTTAAAACTTAATTTTATATATATATATATATATATATATATATATATAAACACACATATATATCTATATACAAACATAAAGATAGTGAATATGTGTGAATTACAGTGCATCGTGTATGTGTTTTGATGAAGTGACTCAATGCACTCTGAGAACAGTTATCACGTTACATCGGGCTTTGCCCACAGTCACTTGGGTAATGTTGTGTTTACCTGAGTAATGCTAGGATTACTCAATATCTGACTTTACCTGCAACACACATATATATATATATATATATATATATATATATATATATATATATATATATATATATATATATATACACACACACACACATTAAATATTTTGCCTGTATACATACTGTATCTACCAAGTAGTATGGTAAGCAGCCCAGAGATAGAAAGCCAGCAAATGTGTTATGAGTGCCACCTTAAACAATTGTGCATAGGTTCTCCACTCATGAAGTAATTTAACACTTCTCACTAGGAGATTTTATCTTGCACTGTATTTTTTACGTTTTACTCAGGTTCCTCCCATATTTTCACATAAGCATGTTAGATGTGTACTTAGTGACAGTTTAGCAGTGTCTAGGTATCTGTTTATGTATTCCAAAATGTAGCTTTCTTAAAATATCATAAAACCATTATAAAACTAATTTAAATCAGTGTTTATATTTCCCAAACAAGCTATTGCTTTCTTAGCTTATATATTTTTTAATCATATATGTCTTTTTAGACTCTTCTTGAAGGCTGCACTGGAGATCAAATGCTCAATCTGTGTGATAATGGGCAATTTAATCTGAACGTAGAATCCACTTCAGTGATCAAAGATGTCCGACTGCTTGAACACCTATTACTAGAATGGAAGATTTGGTCAAAAGCCGAGGTATGCAGAGTTAAATTACATTTGTGTGGTAAAACAAATGTGCTCTCCCATTTAAAAGTCAGCTTTCTGGGGGGTTTCTGCAGCACTTAGTATGAGTATGTTTATTTCCTAAACTAAAAAAAAAAATTCTTTATTTCTTAAAAGGGCATTAAACAGCTCTTGCTATTGTGTAGAAATAGTGCTTTGTCACACTACCTAGAGAAGCCAAAAAGCAAAATCTGTAACTTTTCAAAATGTGGCAAATTGCCTATTTTGCCTATATTTGAATTAACATTTTCAAGTTACAGAATTTGCTTTTGGGCCACTTTAGAGAGTGCGGCACAAATCCCAATTTTAATTGCTTCTTAAAGTCCTTTAAATTGTAATCTCCCATCTGCAACTACATTTAAAGTTTGTGTTTCTTTTTTAAATCTTTAATCACCCCATCACAAAATCTGATAGGTAATAATAAATTATAGTGCTACACTTTTGCGTACCAGAAACATGAATTTACATTCAGCTTAACCGATGCAAATTCAAATAATGAAGAAAAAATTTTTGAAAATTAAAATTTATTATAATTTTGTATTTTGAAAACTAAATAAGAACAATAAACTCTGAAGATTTACAGTGGTGATAACCCTAAATACAGGTTAATTTTTAAGCTAATTTGTGCCCAGAAATGTTATCACTAGCATGTGTTCTGAAGCCCACAAGCTTATATTATTTTACAAAGAATTTAGGAAATCTGTTGAGCAATCAAGTATATGGAACAAACAATCTTATGATGTGTGATGGGACATGTGCCTTCATACGTAATAAGAAATGTATCCCTTGTGATCAATTTTGTGTTGTACTTTTGTAAAAAGAACATTTAAATACATTAGATTTGCATAATTAAAAAATGTATAAGAAAAAGGCAGCGCTATAGCACTTAGTCTAAATTACAAATGAGCAGTAGATTATTTTTTTTTCTGACAAATTTAGATTTTTTTCCCATTTCCCTGCCCTTTGTATCATGTGACAGCCATCAGTGAATCATTGGCTCATATATGTATACACTGTGAACTTTTGCACATCAGTAGGAGCTGGTGCCTCAAAGTTTGTATATAAAAAGACTGCACAATTTGATAATGTAACTGTACTGCATGCACTACCTCAAATCATTAAAGTTTCATTTTTACTTTAGTGTCCCTTTAATAACATACAAACCTGAAAATGATTTGAAGAAAATCTGTAATTAAAACAAATAATAATAATAATGATGGTACATCTATGTTGTATTTTCTTTTTTGTGCTACGTAGGGACTGGAAAATGTGATACCGCTGAAACCAACCCCACCCCGCCCAAACAATTTTAAGATTAAAATTAAAATGTTGGCCATTGATGTATGAAGCCGTCATGTTGTGTCAACTTGGAAACTGTTATCTTATTCGGTAGCACAGATTCTAAGCACGCCATATATATATTATTGCTTTCTCTGGTGCAGTCAAGGAAACTGACTCATAATCAAGGGTTTACGAGATAAAATCTTTTATGCTTTTTATGATACAGAATTTGTAGGTCATTGACCTTTAGTCAGAGCATAGCTACATAGTTAAAACATTTAACATATTTAAAGGAATAGTAAACCACAAAATTGTATTTTATGATTCAGATAGAACATACAATTTTAAACAAATTTGCAATTTACTTCTATTATCAAATGTGCTTCATTTTCTTGTTACCCATTGCTGAAGGGACAGCATTGCACTACTGACAGGAAACTGAAAACATCTAGTTATCCAATCACAAGAAACAAATATGTGCATGCACTAATTAGCAGCAGCTCCCACTAGTGTATGATATGTGTGTATTCATTTTTTAACAAGAGATACTAAGAGAACGAAGCACATTTGAAAATAGAAGTGAATTTAAAAGTCTCTGACATGCTCTATCTGAATCATGCAAGTTTAATTTTGACTTTCCTATCCCTCTAAGAATACAGGCTTAAAGGGAAATGTAATCCCTTTATTAAGGACAGTACATATTGTGAATGGTGAAAATGTTTCTTCATTTTGATTGCAATCAATACATCCACATTGTATAGTGTATTTTTTGTTTCTATTCTCAATGAGTGACCATGTGTCTTGCAGCAAGGATGAGCCCAGGGGCAGATACACTTCTGTTTTGTTTGTTGTGTGGAATGGAGACTATCTTCCAAAGCATCTGACGTGACCATGACCACATATTTGAAGGGGAGCCTATTTTTTTAAATGAAGGATC